>NW_017808116.1:294654-324219 GCF_001891065.2 Hippocampus comes | reverse complement strand
ACAGTCAGGGAAGGAAATCAAAGGGCCACTAGAATTGCCTTGCTGACATAAATGTTCTGCGCAATGTGAGGAATGATAGTTGTTGTCGGGGTAAAGGTACGTACGTTAAAAAAAAAAAAATCTTAATTTTGAACTTTCTTAAAAAGAAGCCATCGCGACGTGATCTGATAAGGGCGAGCGATGCGGACGTATTCGCGCCCCCGCGGATGCGCGAGCAAGCTGAAAGCGCTGAGATGCCTCTCGCTGTTTCTGGGGTGTGCGTCTCCACGGAAAAGCAGATAGAAGGAATGCGGGATACGTTTTGGGAGCGAGCATGCAGGTATGAATCTGGAAAAAAAAAAACTGGAATGTTTCCATCTTGGTATGTTTATTATTATCAAAAGAAGTGAATCCCAAATGATGTCATGCTGTTTGGACCACAGTCGAAGTTGTGTGCTGGCTCACATCGTCGGGAAATAAGAACGCAGATGTTGACAGATGCTTGTGCACCTTTTGTGGGATTTACGGTCATTTTGATGACGTGCCCAAGTTTGTATGATTATTTTAATTTTTTTTTTTTTTAATTGTCGAAAGATCACCAAAGTACGGTTTTGGTGAGTCATGGGCGATCGTGGCCTTTGTGCTTCTTCTTGACTGTGAGTGGAGATGACACGGTTGAATTGCTAAACCACGTTCGCTTATGCTAATTTCGCAGCTCTGGGGAATTGGGCGAGCTTGTTCTATTAGCTCGGGGCAACGTCGGACACGCCGAAGATCTGTGGGGCGCCAGCTGCCAGATACTCAATTCTTTTAACCCGCGTCTCTCCGGCGAGGCTATTAGAGGTGAGGCTCATGCCGAGGGCGCCTCCTCGGGGCAGCGCGTCCCAACAAAATCATGTCGATGCCGTTGATCGACCACCTTCATGTATTTCTGACCTAAGGCTCTGAATTTTAGCCAATTGAAAACCAGATTCAAGTCTTCAATTTTTATAACCCCCCCCCGCAGAAAGGCACTGTAGCAACGATTGCAAATGGGATTGGAAAAAAAAAAGATTCAATCTTGGCCGGCAGGTTGCCTTGTCTGCACACGAGCATTTTTCCTCATCTTCTCAAAAGTCGTGCAGTATCGAGCAGAGCGCGCGCACGCCCACACATCACGACTGCGCGATCGATAGATCGGATCGCGTGGGGAGCTGCGGGCTAATCGCCCTCGGCGGGAGTCGACGCGCACAAATCCATCGGACACTTTGACTCCGAGTCCATCTGCGCAGTGCCGCTGTTTTCGCCTCACGTGTCGGGGAGAGCCGACAACCTCTGACTTCTTTTTGATTTCATGTGAGATGATTATGTGTGTGAACGTTTGCACATCAAGCCTCCAAAGTCGGATGCCTGGGATTGCGCCCACTCGCCCCCTTTGCACGCCACTGAAGCATCCATTTTATAAAAACAGATCATCATCATCATCATCATCATCATCACAAATGCTAGTCAAGCCTTTGTCGTATTTCTGATTCCAGTCAGGAAGGCCAAATCTTTTTGTACAACTTTTCCTCTCTCGTTACCTTTTGCCGCTAGTCTCCGAGGGCGCGAGTGAAACTCAGTTCAAGAGTTTGCTTTCGAGGGATTTCTTTCTGCCTCCCGCCCCCCCCCCTCTATCCAGAGGTTTCAGTGGGAAGTACAAAGCAACGAAAAATATGCCGGCGGAATTTAATCTGGATCAAGCGAAGCCGACAGCTTCCGTAATGGATGTGGGATTTCCCGGCGGCGCGCCGGCGCCGTCCTGCAAGCGCAATACCAAATCGAATCCCTCATCACTAATTGTTCACGGGTTAGCTTGTTGGGAGCTCAGGTGGAGGATGCGAAGAAATCATCCCGCTGTCGAGATTTATCGTTGAATGTCATGGAAATGGAGATATTTGGTCAGGTCTCCGAAAGAAAACCGCATCGGCCCGCTCGCGTGGAAAATTAGATAGATCGCGTTTTGGTCAAGCGGCATTTGTCTCGTCAAGCAAAGTTATTCTCGGTTCCAAGTTAGCAACTAATAATAATGAAATTGGGATCAAATAACTTTTTTGTACAAAACACACCGGCTGTAAATTCCGCATGATGGAACAAGATTGCCGTAAATCCTCCAAAGGTGGTGCAGGTTAAAATGTACGATTGTACCTTGGCGTCAACTGGTGTATTTGTGCAAACAATTGCGTGCTTGCCTCCGCAATCGTATGTAGGCAGGCGGACCGGACGTTTGTGGGTGAAAGCAGCCGCCGCCTTAGTTCGGAGACCTTGTCTTCGGCATTCAGCATCTGCTTGTATGCAATTTCTCCTCGTTCTCCGTCAAAGCTACAAAGCCGACTCGGCAATTTTGCGGCCTCCGACGGTCGTAGTAAAGCTGCAAAAGAGACAAGATGACATCCAGAGTCGCTTTAATTTCTTCCGTGTGTGTATAAATGCGAGGCAGTTGGAATTTGACAGCTTTGAAGGTAGTATCAGAGCCAGTAGCCCCTTTCACGCCCGCCGTAAAATGCTCCATTTTCTGCTCATTTTTCGATTTGCCCGCTCTTTACGAGTGGCGATCAGCATGCGAGGGGAGGGCCAAGTCTTTCTTTTGCACCTCTGGCGCCGGCGCCCGACTTGATTCAGTCTCACTCTGAGAGCTTTTTGCCTCGTCCTTGTGCATGCGTTGACTTCTTTTGACATGAAAGCAGACGGCAATTTCTTTATTGGATGCAAGACCAACCGTCCCTTCGACGCGTCTTTCTCGGAGAAACCCGACCCCAGAGAGTTCAAAGGCGGCGACTGAAGAAGAGCTTCCGTTATAATCCCGGAGAGTTTTTTTCAGAGAGAGTTCTCCAAACATTTGGGCGGGCGCTTGAGAAGAGAGCAAACGTCTTCGGAGGGTCTTCGGGGACCGACCGCCCCGCTCCGGGACCACCTGGGAACAGACGCCGCTGTTAATTGCCGGGATTTGGGACCGCGCGCCCTCCCTGCTCATTTTTAAAGCAAATATTACATTTTACAAGTTGGCTGGAAAAAAAAAAAGGGAAAGACTTTTGGATTTTCCAAAGTCACACCGACACCTTAGTTGGCGTCAAAGTAGGTGCTGCCGTTTTGAGTCCAAATGGGCTCAGCGGTTCACTCTTTGGTGCCCGTGTGCGGACCACGTCGTCAATGATCGGAAAAGGGATTTGTTCATTACGCGTTGAATTATTTTATGCTAATTGGATGACACACCCAATGACTAATATGGGTCATTCATTCATTTTTTTTACTTTTTAAACTCTTGCGCATCCCGTTCTGGCCCAGTGTTGTACCTTCTTCCTGGTCTCAAGCGCTCACGGTCAAATCGTCGTCTGCTGGACCGGGGAGCACCCTCGTCACGCCTTTTCCACGACTGTCGGACAAACGGCTCGTTATTCGGCCAACGTTTTCTTCATCTGCGCAAAGATCGGGGAAGACGATCAGATCGCCGCCTCAACACTTTGAGGCACGGCAAGGCCCCGTTCATCGCAGGGGATCCGTTTCAAACCCAGTTTTTGTACGTGCGCTTAAAAAAGCGGCTGCTTTGAAGGTTCGTCAGTCTATGACGCCTTGTTAGCATTAAGCTAAGTGACTTTGATTCTGCAAAACAATACAGTTGTACGGTAAACTGTGAGCGGGTCTGAAACGCACCCCTGCGAGATCAACGGGGGTTCACTCGGACGAGGCGTTGCCGACGCACCTTGCGAGGGCGGCGTCAATCGGTGCCCCGGTTGAAGCGCTCCAGCACGGTGGCGTTGGTCCTCTCGAAGAGCCACTGCTGACTGAGCAAAGACGGGTCGCACGAGTTCATGAAGACGCGGCGCTCGCCGGGGCTGCCGTCCACGCAGCTGTTGCTCACCGGGTGGTACAAGCTCTTATCCTGAGCGGTCATGTCAATCAATCAATCAATCAAGACAAACTGTATTAGTACTTGTTCCTCACTACGGCAGATCGACTCGTCGTGCACCTTTCGGTAGCGCCACAGCTGGTTCCCCTTCATGCCGTGGCAGTCGTAGAGGGTGACGAGGCTTCTGTGGGAGACGGCGTCAAGGCAAACCTTCCTGGTGTGCACCGGGTCGCCCACGCGAATGTCCTCGCGCCAACCCAGCGTTAGCACCTGCGCGTCGAAAGCCAACGTAGCAGCGGCGGCGGCGGCAAACGCGCAAGCAGGATTTGGGCGGAGATGCATCGGCGTGAGGAGCCCACCTGCCCGTGACTCCAGGCCACGTCGCCGCGGCTTTTGGCGCAGTTCTCCAAGCGCACGGGGCTGCCCGACACAAAGTGTTTGACCTCCATGCACATGTCGCTGCCCACGTTGCGGATCTGCGGACGATCCAACGCGGCAAGTCAGTCAGCGGAATGAATCCTACAATGAGGATGGTTCTCTGTCTTTGTAATACAGACAGGCAACGACAACCCTCGTATTATTTTGGGATTTTATTGAATAAATAATCAATTAAATTAATTGGGAATTTCTCCATTGCGAGACGAATAAAGGTTTTCTTATCTTATCTTATTGTATCGATTACATGAAAGAGCGGGGCCCTCGAAGACTGGAGTCGGTGACCCCCCAGCCCCTACACCAATGTCTACCAGACCCACCTGCCACACAATCTAAACTTGAAGCCCCCCGCAGAGTCGCATTTTCCCGGCGCCGCGCAAAAGAGGGAAGCGCGCTTGCATCCGCTCGTCTTGCAAACACGTTTCATCACTCTCCCGCGTTTCCGCCACCGTTCTGCTTTGCCAGTGCCGCGGGCGCACCCGCATCAAACTCCGAGAGTGGGACGTTTACCTCGCCCCAGGCGGCGGCGGGGGGCTCCACGGGCGGGTAGTGCTCGGGCAGATCCCAGGCCACCTCGCTCATGAACCACTTGAAGTTGTTGCACGCCAGGCGGCTCCGCAGCTCCTTCTGCGCCGTCATGTCGCCCGCCGACAAGTGGCGGTACTCGGGCCGCCGCCGGTACACGTACTCGGCGTACTCGTCCATCCACACCTCGGCCACGCGCTTCAGGTTCTGGGAGAGGAGGCGACAACGGGCCGGTTGTGCGGCTTCGTCCGGCGAAACGTGCGCGCGCCGCGAAGCCTTACCTTGGCTAAGCTGATCCCGCCGGGGACCTTGTAAGGGACGTACTTCCTGTAGATGTGCCCCACCCTGGAGCACGGGATGTCCTCCATGCGCCCGCCGCACATCCACAACTGCCGAGAGAGCATCCGGCTTGTTAACGGACGTTTGGCGATTTCTGAAGAGGGGTTCAGTCCTGGCTGAGAGTTTCAAATGACCGTTTCAAGCCAAGTGTTGCATTTCAGATTTGAGTTGCAAGCCTGGAAGTAGGAAGAAGGAAGTTCCAGGGAAGGATATTTGCTTTTCAAACCTGGGTTAAGGTTTTAGGTCCGGGGTCGAGTTTCAGTTTTAAGTATGTGTTTGGGTGTCAAAATAGGATTTCGTGCCGGGGTTCTGGTTTCAGCTGAAGACGGAAATTAGGGATTCAAATGAAGGAATCTAGCCTCTAGAATTTAGGTTTTTTTTTTTTTTTTTTATTTCGGCTTTCACGTCTATGCAAAGGTTTCAGTTAATAGTTTGGGTTCCAAATTCGGGTTTCAAGTCTGGTTTATTGTTTCAGGTCACGGTTTGGGTGTCAAATTCAGGTTTGGATTCAAGTTATCATTTGGATTTTGAATGAGAGTTTTCAAGCCAGGCTGCAAATGGGATTTCGGCATGAGCAGTCGCGGCGTGGCTGTGTTAACATTAGCACTGCACTGCACTGCATTGCACTGCACACGCACACACACACACACACACACACACACACGCACACACACTAGTGCATGAATAAAAGATGTAGCTGGAAGACAAACTCTGGGCTCAGAAAGCGGACTCGGTCTCTAGTCTCTGGTTGCGCTTGCGTGTATAAATAAAACATCAAGTATGTGCGATGTCCAATCACTTCCTGTGCTATTTGACTCACAATAAAAATAATAATAATAATAGCACGGCAGCTGGCAGCAGGTCGCGAACGGCCATCAATCGCCTCCAGTTGTCGGCCGCCCGCGCGCCCTCGCCTGCAACGGCGCACGCGTCCGTTTGGG
The DNA here is from genome assembly GCF_001891065.2 of Hippocampus comes. Lineage (NCBI taxonomy): Eukaryota > Metazoa > Chordata > Actinopteri > Syngnathiformes > Syngnathidae > Hippocampus > Hippocampus comes. The sequence continues at coordinate 318,135 of NW_017808116.1, read as the reverse complement.
TGGGGACAGAGGTGCGATGTCGGCCGCCACCAACCGATGAAAAAAATAAATAAATAAATAATAAAGTCAACAATGTTGTGAACTATTTCTCCGCCGAGAGATGACTGTATCATTGGGTTGCCATGGAGATGAGCCTCGGGGGGCCGTTACAAACATCATGAACAACTCTTCAAAAAGAATTCCAATTGAGTTTTACTGTCAAAGCAAAAATAAAACATTGAACATAACTTTGCCTTCCAAAAGTCCCCAAGCTGAAAGCTAACCCACAATAAAAAATGTCACAAGTGTGCTAATGGAACTAGCGTCAACATGGTGGTCGTTATCACCCTTTGAGCAGTGGCCATTTCAACACACATGATACAAGTACTACACTGCCCCCTGGTGGACAAGGCACACACAATTTAAGGAGTAGCACAATGTCAATGGGCAGTGAAGCATGAAAACACGACGCACAGTTCCTCAAATTCTACTTGATTATGAATTTACTGTCTGGTACAATTCAACCGAGTGAGATTTTTGATTCAAAAACATGTTTGAAAAAAATATGCTAGTGGTTTTTGAGGCAGTGGAATGGATTCATGGCATTTGTGTGCTGACTATTCGCTGATGGATGCTATTGCGAGCGGTTAGCCGGCCGAGTATTCTGCACGACTGTCCGGCCGGCTTCAAGTCGTGATGTTATCTGGGTGGTGTGAGCGTGTAAGGCTCGGCGTTCTCATCGCCGGCACGCAGGCAAAACGAAAGAGCGGTGGCGGCTGCGTGTGGAGCCAGCGACTGCGTCGCGGGGTTTGTCGGGATTAGCGCAAGAGTCTGTTAATCTTCTCACCTCAGGAGAACGTCAGCGCGAAGCCTATCGGCTGATGGGGATCTTCATAAAAATAAATAAATAAAAAAAAGGGCAAGCCAAATTGAATATTGCTGGGCTGGGCGGATTTAAGACTTACGCGGCCGCCGCTAGCCACACGTTAGCGCTTGAGCAAATTGGTGACTCATTCTTTCCTGGGCTCGGCTATCAAAGCGGGTTTGGGTTTTAACTGTGAACCGGCCGATAATCACTCCGACGTCGAGGTGGCGTCGCCTTGGATTTTACCTTGAAAGAGATCTCGTACTGCTCTCCTCCCCAGATCTCCAGCCCCGCGTCGTAGCCTCCCAGATCCCAGAACCACTTCCTGTCCACGGCGAACAGCCCGCCCGCCATCACCGGGGACCTGCGACACACAAATGCCCAAGTTACACACAAACTCACGTGCACGGCCATAAGACACGCTCACACATGACTCACGCGTGCAAGATTACCCTCATGCACATGTACATTCTAGACACACACACAGTACAACCACAAGCACAGATTACTCACACACAGACTGCTCTGGAGTGAGCATGTCGAAAAAGCCGCACTCTGGCGAAAGATCTTCAAACGGCGTTGAGCGTGCCAGTGCGATGTTTACGGGGGTAGTGACTGTCGCATTTAGATAGGAAGCCGCTTTGAAGAAGCAATTAACCCGCCGCAGCTTTTGCAAGTCGTACACCTTGTTAGCGGCGCAAGTTCTCTCGCGCGCTATTGTTTTGGCCCGCCGCTACACCCGAGACACACAAACGAGCCAAGCAGGTGCTCCCGCGACTTCACTTCAAAGTCAGGCAAACTTCCTTCGTCGCCCCAGCTCAACTTGACGCGTTTCGCCTGGACGCCTGATTTGAAACCGTACAGCGAAGTGCTTGAAAGAAGGGTTTGGATTTCAAATTAGCATTTCAGCTCAGGATGTTTGATAACCACTTTTGTCAGACTGATACGAGCGCGAGTATTCACTCTTTGAGTACTCACCGATACCAAGTACCGATACTTTTAATGCTTTGGATATGTCACATTTCATTTGTGAACAAAAGACCTTTCATTCTGACGCCCATGATGACTCGCCGTGCAGGATAGCGCCAACTGCTGCCGAGGAGGACTTACATGATGTCAGATTTAATTATTATTATTTTTTTTTTTACCTTAAGTAATCGTGTCTGGCAACCGTTAGCTTAAAACAGGGCTGGTATCAAGACTCGCCCATTCCTAATTTCATGCATATTTTAACATTTGAAACCTGGGTTTGCATTCCAAGTTGGAATAGGATTCTTCGATGAGGATTTGAAACCGCGGATTAGGTTTCAAATTCTGATTGAGAGCTTGCATGGATGCAGTTTCCGCAAACGGAAAAAGCCAAATGTCAAGCTTCGCACTTGCTGGTCTCTGTGTTGTTCATGATTGGTTATCGTGCGCATCCCCGGTAAACACAGACGGGCAGAACATCCTTCAAACCCCCACAGGCAGTTGCCATGGTTACGTGCGTTTCATCAGGTGGGCATCGGCATCATCCGGCACGTACTCCGCTCCGGCCAAAGTGGTCCCCGAGGAGGCTCATTTAAAGGCACGAGCTGGTGCCGACAATCGGCCGGCGGGGTCCCCGCGGCCCCCGCGCGCTGATGACAAAGTGACGTTTCGATTAGCCCGCTCGCGGCGCTCGTAGTAACTCGATCCCAACTTACATTTTGGATGACTGATGACAGCACAGCGTTCATGATGACGACTGTGGTCATTATTTCCATTTGCGTTCATCCTATCGGAGCAATTAGTTTCGAATCCAGACGTATCGTTTTTACATTTCCGTCTGCATATTTCTGCGTGCATTCCAATTAATTTTTTTCAAGCTGGGGTTTAGCTTTCAAGTCCGTTTTTTTTTTAAGGCTGTTTAAGGGTTTGAAATTCGTCCACTAAATGCAAAATATTAATCAAGTGAGCGGAAGATTTCTTTTTGTGCTTTCCCTGTGCGGACAAATTGTGTCAATCAGAAGTCGATGTTTTTCTCTTTTAATACCGACAGCGGCTGCACTGTGCGCCTGCTGCAATGTCGGCCACCCTCCCCCCTCGAGACTTATTTCCCGGGCGCCAATAGGACAGAAAAGGCAACGTTTTTATCAGAGTGACCTTGTCTCGTTGTCAGCCGGCGTCCGACGTTTGCGCCGGGGCAACGAAAGCTGTCACACTGTCTGCTTTTCAGCTTCAGATAATCACAAAAAAAAACCCCCGAAGTAGTGCCTCAAAAGAGCACATTTGAAAGGTTATCGTGGGCGCCGTTTTTCCGATTCAATTTCATACGAAATGCGTCACTCACTCGAAGGGCTCGCTGGGGTCGTCCTTCTGCAGGCGGGCGGGGATGGGGATGCGCTTGTAGTACATCTCCCAGTCGAAGGCCCCGCGCATGGCGTCGCCGGCCTGCGCGTCGTAGCCAAAATTGTCGTGGTCGATCACGTCGATCATCGGGCACACCACCGTCCTCCGGTTCTGGGCGATTCGGTCTGAGAAGATGACAACAGCTAAAAATATACTTGCCAGGCCAGTGAACAAGGTCAAACGAAATCCAGCAACAAGGGCTGCATCATGAATCGAATTTGAATTGTGATCGTGATTTTTGCTGCCACAATTCAATTCACCTGATTTTTTGCCGATTAAAATAAATAAATAAATAATGGAATCTGCTGCACATGCAGTGAAGAATTAAAGTACAGCAAAAACTGGAAATGAGGAGCTAAGGATAAACATTTTCCCCCATATGGTGAATAATTCGGATCACAATATTGATCAAAATAATCGTGATGATCATTTTGGCCATAATCGCGCAGCCCTTAGTTGAACATGAACACGCACGCACACACACAACGTTGTGGGATGACCCCGTGCTCAGAATCGACTGCAACATGGGGTCTGTGCTGCTGTTTTGGTTCGCAACAGAGCGGAAACGGGCCCTGCAATCAACCGGGCCTTCCGTTCCTCACCGAGTAGCGGCGGCAGCCAGTTGACGTTGGCCTCGCAGTGCGAGTCCAGGAAGGTGATGACCTGGGCCTTGGCGGCGCTGGCGCCCAGCAGCCGGGTCCGGATCAGACCCTCCCTCTTCTTGGTCCTCAGGATGCGCACTTTGGGCAGGCGCTCCATGTACTCCTCCAACGCTGCCTTCAAGTGCTCTGGGGGTAAAGGAAAGAAAGGACGGAGGTCATTTTGACCGTTTTCGGTCATTCCATGCCATGCGTGGACAAACTTGATGAATCGGTTCTTAGTAGAGTGTGATCTCAAATCAGATTCAAATGTAGAAAAAAAAATGGAGGCCAGGTGGGACGCCACAGCACGAGCTCACCCTGCATACCGCCATCCTTAAGGTTAACTTTTTTCGTTCAGTTTCTCTTCTACATTAAAAAAAAAACAAAAACAAGCAACAGCTGCCTTTAGGTCGGACTTTGGACAGCAGTCTTCCATTACCGCCATCCTTAAGGTTAACTTTTTTCATTCAGTTTCTCTTCTACATTTAAAAAAACAAAACAAAAACAAGCAACAACTGCCTTCGGGTTGGACTTTGGACAGCAGTCTTCCACGCTATAAAAAGTGACATTGCCATGAAGGACAGGAGGGCTTGGCAGGGTCAAAGCTGTAAGGGGGGGAAAAAAAGCCCTATAAATCAAAGCAGGAAAAAAAAAGAGCATTAAAGCCTGAGTGGCAAATTAATTCTCTCATGAGACGAGACTTTAGAAAGGGTGGAAGGGGGGGGGGCGCGCCAAGATCAGCACGTTTAATTGTGATTGGTTCATTTTCCCTTGGAAATAAATTGGAATACGGCTCGGTGTTTACCCAACACAAGGAGACGATTAATCACGCTAATGAGCGCGCGGGAAAACGGCGGCAAACACATTAGTCTCTATTAGAAAGCCGGTCGGCGGACGCGGCAGGTCACCGAGCATCTCGAATGGCAGAGGAAGGAGAAAGGCGGCCGCTCGCAAGGTAGACGAGTCGATTTGGGGGAATCAAGTAGAAGCGGCGAAGTGTAATATCGCCTGGTTGACGCAAAGCCCATCAGGCTGCGATAACCAAAACAGCAGCACCTCCAGAGGCTCCTAAGCAGTCTTTTAGGCATGCAGGCTAAATACAAGCACACTTGAAAGGAATATGTATTCACTCGTCATGGATTTGTGTGTCGTCTTGCATTCCGTTGTGTCTTTCGAGAATAAAAAGCGTGCTCGATTGGGTTGCGGTCAGGTGATTGACTTGAGCGGGCACGTTCATTGCTTGCACCCCATTCGGAAGCAATCGATACTTTTGTCAATGTGGCACCGCCAAGAGGAAGCACTCGAGGGCCGAGCGTGCCGCCACTTTATGTCTCCTTAATCGTCGCCATTAAAGGATATCGACACATCGGAGGCGAGCGGGCACGGAGTGAACAAAAAAAAAAGAAATATATTTTTGACTTGCTCGGAGTTGCTCCCTTGAATTTCCTGATACAACGCATCCGTGTGTTAACAAGTGCCTGTAAGGGGTGTGGCCTAGTGAGTGACATCACGGGGTTGGCGCTTCACTATGTAATTAACTCGATGCCGATCCGTGCTCCTTGCGAGAGCTTTCATTTTGTATTTGTGTCTTTTGGCTTTTTGTCCCGATCAAAAGACTCAACGACAACTCCGGGATGTGAACTTGATCTGCAGACCGATTTCGAGCCATCGGATTATTCGCGGAGGCACCGAGGATAAGAATGACTGCTGGAACTTAACGCTGACGATGGCGTGGAGGGCTGCGCGGCGGGTGTTGCTTACCGCGCACGTAAACTAGCTCGCCCCTCCACAAAGACATTCCGATCGATCGGCGCTCGCTGACATCGGCTCGGCGTCTCTCTCGAAGCGCTGTCGCTCAATTATCTGCTTTTGTCACGTCGCGTCGCATGCCGACCTCCCGCCTTTGCCGTCACACTGTGCCGAGCGCCCTTACTGCATTATCTAAGCCACACACACGCGCACATGATGTTCTGGCACAGGCTGATGAATAAACATGCGCGTTGTTGGCAGTGGTGTAAAAAAAAACCTGGGGTTTTTTTTCTTTTTTTTTTTTTTTTTTTTTTTTTGCTGCCGCTGTTTCGCCCGCCCTTCCGCCGCTAAATGATCATTTCCGATCACCGCAGCTGGTGTGGCTGAGGGCCGGTTTGAGTGGCTCTTGACAGCAGCCTCCTCGGCCTCGAAGCCCCCCCAACCCCGCCCACGCCCACACCCACACCCACACCCACACACACACACACACACTCACTCCTAATGAAACCGTCTTGGAGGTGGAAATCAGTTCATCAAATGCTGATTGGGTCATTTATAGCGCTTGAGGAACAGCGTGCTTTCTATACCGACCGGGTCAGTACCTCGATGAAATGATCATCGTAATTAGCGGTTTCCACTGTCAGTTGAAAGGTTTCAATTGCCTGCAAACAGCAGTTGCGCCACGATGAAGAAAAAGCAAGAAGGAAAGACGGGCGAGCGCAAATGCAAGGAAAGCGGTCAGATATTGAGACAAAGTAAGTGCGGTCGATGAAGTCGCACAGACGTGGAGCCATGAGAGCTTCGACGTCTTTTCTCGTGGTTTCCGGGTTAACTTTTGGACACGTTTCGTGCGTCGTTCATCACCGCCCGTAGCCAAGTGCGTATTTATTCAGCTGTGGCGCGCTGCACAGATGAGCTCGCCCATGATGGAGGCGTGCCACGGGCAGATTGATGGCCCAGTCGCTTCCCCTCGCGATGTTCCGCGTCCGCCGTCTCGCTTTCATCCCCGACCTTACAAAATAAGCGGCGCCGGCCGCACCGGGGCGCAGCTTTGACAAATTGAACGTCGCACGCTCGTCCTCGTGTCAAAAGGGTCGATGTCGACGCGAACTACTCGGTCGCTTTCGCCGCGCTCGGCACGGGAGGCGGATGACACTAATTGAGGCTGAGATGTGTTCGTCAGACGCCTGGCAGGCGCCAAAGCGCACGTTCTCGAATACCTCTCGACTTTTTTAAGACATGCAAAAAATGTTTTGTGCAGATTGCAGCTACTATTCTGCAGTTAATCTGAACAGCAACATGTTTTAGATACTGGGTTGAATTATTTGGATATATATTGGAGATATTTTTGGGTGTGTGTTTTCCACCATATGACAGACACCCTTAAGGAATTTCTGGACGAAGTGAAATTCCCCAAATTCCCCAGCTCAACCTCCTGCAAATTTACTGGAAAACCACACCAGAGTCGGTCAAGTCTCACTGCTGGTCTCATTTTTTCTCACTTGTTGGCCGTGGGGATTCAAGGTAAAACTAAAATGAAAAAAAAAAAAAAAAATGGTTCCAAGTAAAGCGCCTGACTGAGTGATAAGGTGAGAGCAAATGTGACTGTACCTACTTGACGACTTAATTAAACGGCAACTGTGCCCGGTTCGCGGAGAGGTCACCATGGCAACAGGCTAGATGTGGACCCACGCCACTGTCTGTGAAGTGGAACAGGCGCGGCAATTTCTATCTTTTGTCTGAGAGTTTTGCAGAGCGAACCACTCGGCGGCCGGTGGCTGATTTTTCTGATTTCCTTTCATATAAGCCGACGTTGGAGTATGTTGTGAATCAAGGCGGAATCTCAGGGGGAAAGTCGGGCCACCGGAAAGCGAGCAACACGGCTTGTCCTCCATGGAGGCGTGCCACGGGCAGATTGATGGCCCAGTCGCTTCCCCTCGCGATGTTCCGCGTCCGCCGTCTCGCTTTCATCCCCGACCTTACAAAATAAGCGGCGCCGGCCGCACCGGGGCGCAGCTTTGACAAATTGAACGTCGCACGCTCGTCCTCGTGTCAAAAGGGTCGATGTCGACGCGAACTACTCGGTCGCTTTCGCCGCGCTCGGCACGGGAGGCGGATGACACTAATTGAGGCTGAGATGTGTTCGTCAGACGCCTGGCAGGCGCCAAAGCGCACGTTCTCGAATACCTCTCGACTTTTTTAAGACATGCAAAAAATGTTTTGTGCAGATTGCAGCTACTATTCTGCAGTTAATCTGAACAGCAACATGTTTTAGATACTGGGTTGAATTATTTGGATATATATTGGAGATATTTTTGGGTGTGTGTTTTCCACCATATGACAGACACCCTTAAGGAATTTCTGGACGAAGTGAAATTCCCCAAATTCCCCAGCTCAACCTCCTGCAAATTTACTGGAAAACCACACCAGAGTCGGTCAAGTCTCACTGCTGGTCTCATTTTTTCTCACTTGTTGGCCGTGGGGATTCAAGGTAAAACTAAAATGAAAAAAAAAAAAAAAATGGTTCCAAGTAAAGCGCCTGACTGAGTGATAAGGTGAGAGCAAATGTGACTGTACCTACTTGACGACTTAATTAAACGGCAACTGTGCCCGGTTCGCGGAGAGGTCACCATGGCAACAGGCTAGATGTGGACCCACGCCACTGTCTGTGAAGTGGAACAGGCGCGGCAATTTCTATCTTTTGTCTGAGAGTTTTGCAGAGCGAACCACTCGGCGGCCGGTGGCTGATTTTTCTGATTTCCTTTCATATAAGCCGACGTTGGAGTATGTTGTGAATCAAGGCGGAATCTCAGGGGGAAAGTCGGGCCACCGGAAAGCGAGCAACACGGCTTGTCCTCCTCCACCTCCTCGCGCATTCTCTCCTATTAGTTGTGTTTGCCGTGTCGTGTGGCGCACCGCAGATTCCTCCTCCGCGATGAAACACTTTTTTCTCCTCCATAATGCACCGCCAGCCTATTTATGCGGGAAGCCTTTGACGAGAAAGGAACATTGATTTGTGTGGCATTCCGCACAGGAACACTTCAGCCTTATACCGCCTTCCTCCTCCATTCCGACCCCCCCAACCACCGACATTCCTCAGGCAGTCTCTCATCCGCAGAGAAGCATCGATTGAAGCTCGCGTTCCGCTTGGGTATCTGAGGCTTAATTACAGTTGGAATGAAATCTAATCAAAGGCCAGCGGCCCTGAGAGGGAATATCACAGTCGACAGCCCGCAGGGGTTCAAGTCGCAACAATGTAGTTCGCTAGTGCTGTGGCGTCCCACCTGGCCTCCATTTTTTTTTTTTTTTTTTTTTTTTTTTTAACTGTCAAGAATGAAACGCAAGTATCTTGATTTTTTTCCCCCTCCCAAAAAAAACCCCACAACAAAAACTAGTCAACTTTGTGTCTTTGATCAAAACAAAACAAAAAAAAAATCTAAATCGGAGCATCACATTGGACGGCGACAAAAGGTAAATCAGATTTGACAGTTGCGTTTTTTTTTTTTTTTTAAAACAGTACACGACAAAAGTAATTGTATTTGTTTCAATTAAAAAATATATTTTTTGGTTTGGTTAAAAAGAAAAAAAGTCTCATTTGCAGACACATGCTTTTCATTGGAGAAGCATGACATGTAATTGGCTCATGGAAAAAAGAAAAAGAATGCACGCTTGTTACTGGACAGCAATGATTTTTTTTTTACCAAAATATACACACACACACACACACACCCCTACGGTGTCAGAGGATGTACGTCCAAATTTTGATTAAATTTTATTTTTTTTTTTGCAACAAACTAAAACAACACGGCCAGTGAAAACCAGGCATGTCTCGATGATGCTCAAAACTATTTTTTGGTGTATGTTTTGTTTGGAAAGACTTTTTTGTAAACCACGGACGAGTGTGCCCAATCCATTTTTTCATAAAGCGCCAAAAATACTTGGAAATACATGCTTTTCACCGATATGTAAATACCACTTGCTTAATGACGTGAGAACGAGCCAAGGCGCTTATGAGGCGTTGCTCACATGAGCTTTAGCCTAACGGGGTCTTGTAATGGCATGTTTGCTTTACCTAAATCTAGCACGTCAATTTAGGCATGGAGGACTTGTGACAGCACTCAAGTTGTAGGACTCCAAATGATAATAGCACCAAAAGTATTTGGTGTGAGATTGCAGCCCCTGCCCCAATATTTCAGCAAAGCGCGTATCTAACCCCGCTAGCCTGTCGTCGTCGCCTCCGCTGTACAGTTGCATGCTTCGCTCTTTCTCGGAGCGGCAGGAGGGTTTCATTTCAGCCTCTGATTTGCGTCGAGTGAGTCTGAGGTGGCGGAACATCTCATTACCACGGCGACGGGAGGTAAATACATCCATCAGTGAGGGATCGTGACGGACATCGTTAATCGATGGGGAGGAAGGGGCGGGGGGTGGTGTACCAAGATCAGCGTACCTTTGTCGCTGAAGTCGTCCACCAGGATGACCTCGGCGATGAGCTGCGGAGGCGAGCGGTTGAGGACGCTGTGGACGGTCCTCAGCAGCGACGACCAGCCCTCGTTGTGGAACGGGATGATGATGCTGGTGTTGGGCAGCTTCTCGGCGTACAGCTTCCGCTTGCAGCTATGCACAGGCAGATGTCAGCTTAATTGCAATTGATTATTGGCGGATTTGTAGTTTAGTTGGGTTGAATGCTGAAGGGCCCGTCTCCTCGCACATTTCTCAACCGATTCAGACCGTCAAGGGCTGTTCAAAAATTCAGGACACTAATTGCCATAACGAAATTCTCGGAACCGTTTGACACATTTGACCGCCTCCCTCCCCACTTCTTGACCGTTTCAAAGCATTCCAACTTCAAGGCTCACGGCGCTTCAATTAATTACGCGGCATTTCAGTTCAGCTTTTTCGGCATTCACACAAATGTCGACATCAACTGCATTATCGAGTCTGTGGCGCAGCGCACAGGCGAATACAGACGCACGGAGCCGTAAGGCGGTCTTAAACATAAGTGCCGCGTCTGAAATTTTCTCGGCATCTGGCAAAAATGCAACCGTTGCGAAAAATTGCGCGTTATTTAGAGCTTTCAAATTTTGAGCTTGATAATGTGTCAGTCGCGCGGGGGGCGTCAGCGGCGCGCCGATCAAACAGACGCCGCACGAAGAAAGTCGAAGGGAAGTCGGAGGGGAGTCGTCGGGCGTGTCTGCGTCGTGGTTGTAATGTATGCAGAGTTCCGACAGAGTCAGATGAGAGTCGTTCCAGGTCAAGGTAGGCCGGCGTTTTGTAAGCGGCGGTATCATCGCGCGGCGGCCCTTCGAGAGAAGATGGCGGCGAGGAGGAATTGGAATCTGTTTTTCAGGAAAAGGTTAAGCGTCCAGGGATGGGCTTTTGAGATTGAGAGCATGTCGGAATGTTTACGAATTGATTTACAAGGATCCAGTGGGGAAACAGTAGCTTTGCCCCGGCATTCGCGACGGCGCGAAAGGGGCTAGCAGCATCGAATTCAGCGGGGGAAAGGGAGAGCCAAATGAGTGAATGAGTTAACAATAACTTTCGGCTTTAAGACAGATGACATCAACAGATACCTCACGTGTACGAGGGAGCGTCGAGGTTCAGCACGCATCTCGTCACAGATGCTGCTCCGACAGACGCCAATGAAGGGCGCGCGCTTTGAAGTGCTTAATAGCCGCCGCCACTTTACAAAGCACCGTGAAGCTCAGGTGACGCGTTCGGCTCGCCAACATTTCCCGACGGATGACAAGGCGCAGAGAGTCGCATAACAGAAGCGACCTCGTTGATCCGTCTTGTCGGACACTCGAAAGCTGTCTCATCAACGCGGCCGCTCCATCTCGAAATACGCCTACACAGAAATGAGGTCTTCCCGACATTTAATTCTTCAAGGACTGAAAGTTCAGCGGCGGTGGGGTTGGTTGACAAGACAAAAAAAGATCTATCCTTGAGCTCATCCCTTTGAAAAGATATGTGAATAGAAATAAGTAAGATTTCCCTCAGTAGATTCCTCCGGTCGAAAATCGTGTCCCGTGGCGACTCGCATACATACGGACTCCTCCAAAAGTATCGGCACTGCAAGGTCGCAAGGTCAATTCATTTGTTTGTGTTGTCGACTGACGACAAAGCCTTCAAACAAGTGCAAGTTGAACACACAAGACAGCGGCAACGCACTGTTGCTGCTCTGAACCGATGTTGCCTCTTCTCTCAGCTTCCGAATGCTGAGCTTTTCTCCCACACGGGAGGGTCTCTCCGGTCTGGACGGGAATATTCCCGCGAGGTTAGCGACACGACTTACTTTGGGTGGCGGATGTCCGGAAGGGAGCGGTTGAGCGAGATGCGGTCGCTGACGTAGATGTTGAAGCCGTTCTCCCTGTAGGCCAGGTCCACCCGGTCGGCCTCGGATACGGGAAAAGGTTTTCCCTGTTCGCCGTTTCCTAAAGGGAGAACACATCAAAGGATCGCATGATCTGCGGTTGAATTCACAGTAAGAAGGAAGAAGGGCGCAGGTACAATGATTGTTAATCGTTCCTTTCGAGCGGCGCGTCCGAATAAAGGCGCTCCGGTTTGCCTCTCGTCAACTCGCTCAAAAGGCGGCGGGGGTGTTCGCGGCGAGGTTGAGCCAGTCAGAAGACTTCATCAAATTACACGGAGACGCCGTGTTCCATTAAGCGGGCGCGATCTGTCGGTTTTACCGCTGATAGGCCAAGCGAGCGAGATCAACTCCTCTAATTGACGTTTTGTCCCGCGCCGCATGGACGGATCGCGTTTACCTCCGACTGATACGATGCCTGAGAAATACAAAAACATGAAAGCGCCGTACATCCGCTTCCGATTGGGGCTCGTTTAGGCAAATTCCTTCAGCGCGACTTGATCAAAGTACACGCATTGCATTTCGTGCTACAAACCAAAATGGCTGAATTCCGAAGCTGCGTCCGGGAGACTTTTTTGTGAGCTCTCTATTACAATAGACATCTCCGCCGAGTTCTTTGTCAGGCTGGAAAACGGCTGCATGAGGCTCATTACTTCAACCCTTCAAATAGGTGCTAATGAGGTTTTCTTTTTTTTTTTTTTGGAAGATCATAAATAAAAGCCTCCACCCCCGTGGCCACTATTTTCTCCAACAATTGCTCAGCATCAGTGTTTATCCATCATCTCGGTCCCTGTGGTGACGTTGGGTTTCTCATTTACAACAACTGCAGGAGCTCGACTGCGCTCCCACTCGCTTGGCGGCCAAATACTTTTCATCTCATTAACAAATCAGCCGTCGGTTTAATTTGGCATGAAGAAGGGGAAAGTGGCTTTCGCGGGTAAGACGAGAAGCAGCATCGGTGCCGATGGTCTCGACCGTTGGTTTGAATCGACTCGGATGGGTGAACGACACACACGATGCATTTTCTCAATAATTTCGTTTTTTTTTTTTTTTGGTTGTCTTGAGCAATGGAGAGAATAGCTACCCATACATCCACAACATCAGCATGAAAACAGGAGCTCAGAACATTCAGAGAGCACATTTTTGCCTCCCCCCGACACACACACACACACTCACCAACTCGAGCGGCGTCCCTTCGCATGGCATCGTAGTCGTGCCAGTCGGTCCGTCGCACGCCGTCTTGCCCAATTTGGGCGACCTTCCTCATCTGGTTCAGCCCCTGCGGAGGGAAAGACACATCGCCGATGTGGTCGGTTACCCGATTTGTTTGCTGGGGGCTAGCGTGATAATCAAGGTAATGTTTTTAAATGGTTTTACTTTGCCTTGGCTTTGACTTGACTTTAGGCTTTAATGTGTAGGTTGATTTTAGTTTGTTTTTTTTTTACTGCCCCCGGTGGCCAAGGGGAGCACACCATAAGGAGCAGCACAATGTCAATGTCATGCACAAACTGTCTAATAATTTTCATTTGATGTAATTATTATGCTCATACCGTATGCATTAATAAAACGCAATAATGCTATTTTTCCTCGTTAAAAAATTTTTGGGGTGTTTTTTGTGGAGCTCGAACCCATTTTTTGAGTTTTCTTTCATATCGATGGGGGAGGCTGATTTGAGAGATTGATTGGTTTGGGAGTCGAGTGTGGTCACAGAATGAATAAAACCCAGGACTTTTTCAATTTCAGCACATGAAATGTTTGACATTTTTCTTGTAACATTCCGCCTTTAATCTCAACTCCCTTCTCGTGACATTTTCGCAATTGTCATCACATCAGATTACGACTTTCACGGTACCGCGTTTGGATTTTTTTTTGCAATTTTCCGATACTTTGCAATACTGTGGTGATTTTGTGCCGATGTTCCGTTCCAGTTTGATGCTCATGACGGCAACGTAACAACATGGCTCAATTTGCCGGCTCTCGCATCACAGCCTTCCCGTGACTCTCGCGTCCGGCTCGCAAGCGCCTCTGGTGAGCAGCCTCCTTTCGCATGCGTTGCTGCCAACAAAAGCCATTTTGTTGAGGACGTTCCAAATCCCACAGAAAGAGCGATAAGACCACCGCATCCCGTTCATTCTCTCAACACCCCGCCGGGGTCGATACTTCCCTCTTTCAGCTTCCTCCCCGCCACCCACTGAGAGATAGCAGTCGCTTGTTGGTTCCACCCCTCCTACTCGCATTCTCAGCGCTTCCTCGTCTGCTGCTAAGTCCGCATTGAACCCCCCCAACCCCCTTCCCACTCCTCAAGAGATGCAATTACCTCGCCACCTCTGCTCGCTTTTGGTCAGCCACTTCTCGCACCAGCGAGTCAATCAGGACCAAAAACTTATTTGGGTGTCTTTCAAGGGCCATTCAATGCACTGAATCAAACCACAAATGCACATAAAACGGCTGCTGAGGTTACAGCTGTGGTGATGTGATATTTTTTATTTTTTTTTTAGAAAAAGTATTTTACTGATTGAACTGATGAATTGGATAAAATTTGCTTTTTGCATGTTTATTAAACGCAATAAAGTGCATGTGGGATACAGGTCTCGTTTTGGTTCACTTCCTCACGTTCAATTGCAGAATTGTTGTTTGATTCATCGTTGCAGCCTTACAGTGTAAACTCAAAATGGAAACGCCCCAAAAATGGACAAATTCAGGATGAAAATTTGGGCGGCGAAAATGTGCCGCAAAACATGTGCAAAAACTTCAAACCATGCAAAAGGCAACAGTATCAGTTGTTAATACTGAAATTAATAACGACAAAAGTCCAAATGTAAAGACACCAAACGTTCTAAAAACAACATTGGGGGGGATAATTTGCCTAAAAAAATCTGACAAAAACATCACATTTCCAATAGACAATGTGCCACAAAGAAAAATAGTGCTGATGTTGACGGGTAATACTAACGCATGCAGTGGAAACTCAAAATTTGAACACCTCTAATGGTCATACATTTTTCGCAAATTGACCAAATTTTTCTGCAAAAAAAATTCTCAACAAGACAGTATTGATTATTACTACTGACATTGTAGAACAGTAGTACCACAAAATTTGGGTGAGAAAGAATAGCCTCTGAAGTCACACAAAAACTTCGACCCACAAAAATATTTATCTTAATGTTGATCTGCTTGGCTACACCTCACGGTGATAAACGGAGGACTCCCATCGCGACGCGCCACCATTCACGTTTTGTTCGGCTCGACGATTTGTAAACAACGCCACCACAGACAAATTAAGAACAAAACGCCCGTCTCCGCTTTGTGTTTGGCTGATCCCAATGGGCTGGTACGACTTCAGTGGAGTAGCTAGCAAAAAAAAAAAAAAAATCAATACACTAATCCCATTCAGCCTTTTCACACATAAGTCTTGTTAGAGCCGTTTGTAGCGCACATTTGCTTCCCCTTGTTGGTTTGCGTCTGCTTCGCTCGGAGATGACACGGCGAGCGCGGGAAAGCAGCCGAGCGAGATCAGAGCGGATTAAATGCGACGAGACGAGGCCTGATATGCCAGATGAAATAGAATGCAGAGGAACTACATTCATAAGATGTGTTGCCCCCAGGGAAGAGGGTATTGGGGGGGGGGGCTTACAACCCCCCTCTAGCAGTCTTCCATCTGAATTTGGATTTCTTTTTTTGGTGTTTTGTGTTTAACATCTTAGCGGCAGAACAGGAGAAGCACCGAGGGAGCGTTGATGTCGGCCAAGACCTAGCCAAATCCACGCCCATTGCTTCCAAAGATTGTTAACGCCACCATGGTACCCTCAAATTGCAGCACTCCCAGATTTTTACAATTCGGAAAGTGGACATTTGAAAAAGGTACCTCAAAAGTTGCATCAAGCAACTTTGAACCCCCTCTAAAAGAACATCATTCTGTGGAATGACTGTCGATGCTCTTATCGTGATTTTTTTTTTTTTTGGGGTATGTCATGCCGTTGCATCATTGCTGTTACGTTTATATAGTTGCGTCATGTTGTTAGGTGACGTTGTCGCATCACGTTGTTGCAACACATTGTTACGCTACGTCATTACGTTACAGTGGTTCTTTACGTTGGTACGTTCCGTTTGCCCGTTACATTGCTGTTACGTTATTACATCACGTTGTTAGGTTACGCTGCGTTACGGTATGCTACTATGCTGCACTGTTTTGCTGTTACGTAGCATCGCTACATTGCATTGTTCCATGATGCTGTTATGTTACGTTGTTACATTGCGCTTTTTCATGATGTTCTGTTGACGCAATTATATCACGCTAGTTACGTGAAGTTGTGTTAAGTTGCGACAGAGTACTGCTACGTTACACCGGCGTGTCATGCTGTTACATTATACCGTTACGTCCCTTTGTGCTGTCATGTTATCCTCCAGCATTATTACGCCGTGTTCCATTGTATGTTTTTACATTGCGGTGACCCATTATGTGGTTACATTGCACAGTTACATCGTTACGTTGCCTTGCCTCTGGTTCAAAGTGTTTCATTTCCATGTGTTGGTGCATTTTCACTGGTGCTATGCTAGGCTGTTGCTATGTGGTGACGTTACGATACGTTGCCTTGGGAGCATAAATAGTCCAATCCAGTCCAACATGTAAACGGAGTGTTTCATTTTTTTCTGTACAAAGCCCATCCAACTATTGTCTGCCATTAGTTGACAAAAGAGACGTTTCTGTGGAGTTAAAAAAAATTAAAAATGTAACCGCCGGATCTAAATTAAAGTCGTGAATGCCATTGTGCAAAAATAATTAAAAAGCCCAGATTTCAGTTAACTTTGGGAATCCCTGCGAGTCCCTAAGAAAGAAAAAAAAAATGAAGCTCATTTACGAATAGCTGCCAATTGATAAATGGATCAATTCTGCTGTGATGGCATATCACGCAATTAGCTATTAAGGCTGTTAAAAATCACCGGGGACCAGAGAAGCAAGCTATAGCGGGAGAAGATGATGAAAAAAGTTAATGAAATTGGTTCCACATGTGTCGACTTTCAATAAAAATGAGATGTGTGCCGTTTAAAAGGTTATTAGGGAGAAGGTCACGCGCAACTCTCAGTTGGAAGGACGTTAATAAACTGCACTTTTTGGGTGGCATTTCCATTTTCATTGTTTGTCATTAAACACAGACAGGACTCAATAACTCAGCTGTTAAATAGCAGTCAGTAAATGACGACAGGAATGATTGCTTTTGTGTTAAAAAATAAGTACATCAAAAATAACCTGCTGACTCTAATATTTTGTCTCTGGCCTCTCGCGACGGGGAATCATTTCAAAATATTAGGAGCAGCAAATTGCAATCCAAGACCACTGCAAACTGCCAACACAACATGCAGCCATCTATTGTTTCCTCATCATTTTACCCAAAGACAGCTGGGATAAGCTCGACTTATCAAAAATGGACAGAAATGATTTACTATTCCACTTCTCTCACCAGATGTCGGCCAGGATTGATTTGAATTCACAAATGATGTGTGTGTGTGTGTGTGTGTGTGGCTAACCACGCTTGCAAACTGAAGGCAATGTTTGACACTGCAGCCCAGTTTAATATTTGCATATTGGTACATTCCAGAATTGGAGGAACGTTTCTGTCCACCTAATAGACAACCATTTTTTTCCCTCAAGTCTGGTGGAAAATGGATGCATGGGGCCCACTTCTCGAGCCTCAAGTTAGCCAGTTATAGGGCTCAAGTCATCAAAAATGGATGTCAAAGATTTTACATCACACTTCTCTTGACAGAAGTCAGCCAGGATAGGCTCGACATGCGAGCCTTTATGAGTCCAAGTGGTATAGAAAATGGATCGACAACATGTCTCTTGCCAAATCACTTTCGGTCCTGTCATGGGAAATGGGTTGCACTGGAAAGTATTAGATACCCCGTTTCTCTCACCAAATGCCAGTCGGGACGGACGGAAATTGTTTGTCCCACTTAGATACATGATGGATGGCAGGATAACAGCCCATTGTACACTCCACTTCTCTTGCCAAAATGACACTATGCTCAGCTCCAGGTATCCAAAATGCCAAGTAAATTAGGAAATCAATAACATCAAAAAAGGTGGAAGTTTTCTCCAAGGTCCTCGCATTGGCTCACGTTATGGGGTACCTAATATTTCGACCAGTGGGTGAAGGTGTTACCGAACTTGAGCCCGAGTTGAGCTTCCAAATCGCCCGAGCCTGGTTCAGAACCATGGAGAGCCCCTCCGGCTCAGCACACCAACCACACAAAGCGTCACCCGGCGGTGAGAAAGTAGAATACCCCCGCCACGAACCGCCTCCGCCGACTCACCTGCGTCTGCTGGCCGCCGCCGGGTCCGTCCGCCGCGTTGGCCGCCGGTCTGTCGAACACCCGGTCCCGGTACAAGGACCACAGGCCGACGTTGGGGAGGAAGAGGAGAGCCGCAATGAGCAGCCCCGCGAACTGCAGCAGCCTCTTCTCCTTCCGCCTCATCGCTCCGGGAGAAGAACAACAAGCCGAAGGAACGCAGCGGCAGCGGCCGTGCGGAAGTGAACAAACCCCGGCTGTCTGGCTGGCTACTGTTCTCCCCCTCGCGCTCCTCCTTCTCCTCCGCAGCCAACTTTCACACTGCGAGCCAGACGCCGACGCGCAGCGATTTCAAAGTAATGTGCATTCGGAAGCAAACGTCACTTCTGATAGCGCTTTTCACAATAACAGCACATATTACAGAATTATTTTAAAACGAACAGTTCTCTGTTACCTTTCTAAGAACTACATCCGGTGCCCAGTACGACATCTATGGTTACTTTTCGCTTGTCGCCTGTATATGACGTCACACTGTGCGCCGTTTTCTTTTGTGGTGATCGTATAATTACTGAACGTCACGTATGTTATATTATATATTATATTGACCACGATCATGTAAAAAATGTATTTTCCCCCCAAAGTTAAGGTTTGGATGACTAAAATGACCTTCGGGTTACAGCGCTACAGCGCCACCTGTTGCTGTGGCATGACAGCATACATTTCTTTTTTTTTTTTTTAAACACCATTCTTTTGGGTTAAAAAAATATATATATTGATGCTGCATTAAATTAAAGTAGGCTGAGCACAAGTATGATGTGTACAACGAGGAATTCATACAAGCCAAAGACAGTCAATCAATCAATCAATCAGTCATTCTGGCATGAAGTCAATAATGGTTTCCTCTTTTTTTTTTTTCATTATTTCCTTCCCAAGCCTGCAGTCATAAATCCCAGAGCCCCGTTCACGGACTCATCCATAATTCATGCCGATGGAGACACTGAACCGATTGAATTGTCACAACCGGGCGGGCCGGCGATAAAGCTTTTCTCCCCGCTGGCCGTCCAGAGGTCCGGATTAGCCGGAGTGAGGTGTTGGCCGGCGTGCGTGTTGCGCGTGAGCGGTTGATTGCCTCGGATTTGGAAGGGCCCTCGATTATGAATGTAGATAAGTAAGCGTGTCAGAGGGGGCAAATGGCCTGCCGCTTGAGACAATGATGGATCATTGCAGGGCGTTTACTGGGGTCGAGAGGTCAAGTTTTCAGCTTTGCCATACAATGTGTAGGGCACAACCCCAATTATTTAACTTCTAATGAATGCATCAATCTGAGTGTTTACATTCTTCAACTTTAGATGATATTCAGTATTTTCTCCGAGGCGTGTGATTAGGGGGAAGGCATTTATTAATGGGCGGCTGGAAGTGACTTGACAGTAGCAGGCGTCTGAGAGCCTCCACTTCTCTTCAAGCGACGTATGTTGCGGTAAAGACGTCAGATAGCATCTACTGTGTTTGAGGTGCGGCATTAGTTACTCAAGTAGATGCACTGGTAATAAATGGGGGTGTGGCGTTTATAAGAGCACTAGACCCTATTTAAGCGGCGCCTGATTAGTCCTTAATTGTTCAGCAACTTTACAGATGCCACCTCCACTCTTCACTGCGGTGAAGATGTCCAGAGTGACACACGGTGGAAAAGGAAAAGTGTTTACTTGAGATGATGTGCTGATTTATTTCTGCAAACAATGTACCCAGTGATAAATTGGAGCTAGTAGTGCGGAGGTCACTGTTTGAGCAGCATCTAATGAGCCTTTGATTGCCACCGATGCTCTCCAGACACTGTGTGTGGCGGCGAGGATATCCAGGGCGACACGCGGTGGAAAAAGGGAAGCGTTTATTTGAGGAGGGTGTTGATTTATTCCAGTGGATGTATTTTAGGATTAATTGGAGAGCCTGCTAATTAGAGCATTTCAGAAAGCTTCGTCTTTAATCGCTCTACAGTTGCCAGCTCTACTTTCCTGGCAATGTGAGTAAAAAAAGGTTGATTTAATTACGTCTGAATTTCCAACATGCCTCTTTTTGCATCAACTTACCAGTTTGAAATGCAAATTCCAGCCAATTATCTCACGCCGCGTCGCCTTTTCGGCTGACGCGTCACACCTTCAAACGACGAGACGAAAATCCAGTCATTTCATCGCTCAGCATTGGTCAAATGGCAATCAAGGGTTTGTTTACAAGTGGAAGAATGTGATATCAGGGTGAAAATTGAATGATAAACTGGTACCCCCAAATACTAACATGCCCCACCGCCCTTTGGGATGCCGCCGTGTGTTTTTGAAACAAGCCGAATGACCATTCGCCGAGCATTACCGCTGGCTCTCTTCCGCCGCAGATAAAGCAGGTAAATGGTGCCTCGTGACGAGCCGGCGGCCAACACACCTTCCTGCCAGTGGACGCCATACTGCGCATTTCCCTCCAGCTTCCGACTCATTACGCGCCAAATTGCGACCTGAGCAGCAACTGGCGCTGGGGCTTTTATTACCATCGTTATTATGCTCATGACTTTTAGCTCTAAATGCTCCAAACACTTACGATTCGTGGAAGGCAATGTTTGACACTGCAGCCCAGTTTAATATTTGCATATTGGTACATTCCAGAATTGGAGGAACGTTTCTGTCCACCTCCTGAAGTTTCAAAGAGCCCATGTGTAAAATATAGACACATACACTTGTGTAATTATAAAAGTGCCTCCGAAATATTCGTTAAAATATCAAATAACTGGTGCGCATCCCATATAGTGGCTTTTTTACCCCCTCATGCCCCCCAACTGCCAACTTAATATTAAAACAAGTTTTAAATCTGCTTCTTTAAAATATGATTTTATTGACATGTCTTAATGTCATTGTTAAAACATTTTGTTTCATCGCAATAGCAATTACACTCTGAAGTTGTAGCTGAACATACACGCACGCAACTAGTTACCCAACAACAGCAAAAAAAAAAAAAAAAAAGGGAGCAACACGACTCGGCTGGAATGTCATCATCAAGCGAAGCTTTTCGTATGTTCGTCAATGTTTTCAGCAGCGCTGGAGGGCGTCACTGTTACTCATAATATCCGAAAAAGACACATTCATATCAAAGCTGAGTTTGTTTTTGACCAGTTAGCATGACGGCCGACACGGCTGGCTTGTATTTATGAGCACAAAAAACAAAACAAAACTGAAACATTCGCATTGATTTGCAATCGCGTGACGGTAATTCGAATAATGTTGAAATAAAATGTACGTTTATTTAATTGTAAAGGTTTTATTTGGCAAATTTTGAATCTCACGATGAATGAAATAGAAACCGTTGATGGTTGAACTGGATGAGTCAAATGGTTATGGTTGATGACTTGTTAGGAACGCAGCGGCAGCGGCCGTGCGGAAGTGAACAAACCCCGGCTGTCTGGCTGGCTACTGTTCTCCCCCTCGCGCTCCTCCTTCTCCTCCGCAGCCAACTTTCACACTGCGAGCCAGACGCCGACGCGCAGCGATTTCAAAGTAATGTGCATTCGGAAGCAAACGTCACTTCTGATAGCGCTTTTCACAATAACAGCACATATTACAGAATTATTTTAAAACGAACAGTTCTCTGTTACCTTTCTAAGAACTACATCCGGTGCCCAGTACGACATCTATGGTTACTTTTCGCTTGTCGCCTGTATATGACGTCACACTGTGCGCCGTTTTCTTTTGTGGTGATCGTATAATTACTGAACGTCACGTATGTTATATTATATATTATATTGACCACGATCATGTAAAAAATGTATTTTCCCCCCAAAGTTAAGGTTTGGATGACTAAAATGACCTTCGGGTTACAGCGCTACAGCGCCACCTGTTGCTGTGGCATGACAGCATACATTTCTTTTTTTTTTTTTTAAACACCATTGCTTTGGGTTAAAAAAAATATATATATATAAATAAAGTACTAATAATAATATTGTAAAACAATGAAATAAAAAAGCAACCACATTTGAATAGGTTTTTCTCATATTTTATTTTTAAAAGTCACTAACATTAACGCATTACCCACCTCGGTATCTCTCTCATTCTCTGACTTTGTCATGCCTTTTTAAAAAAAAAAATTATTTATTTTAATTTTAATGCGAAGGATTCTCACAGCTCTTCCGCCGGTTTACTGCTACTCAGTCACGCTTGATGCTGCATTAAATTAAAGTAGGCTGAGCACAAGTATGATGTGTACAACGAGGAATTCATACAAGCCAAAGACAGTCAATCAATCAATCAATCAGTCATTCTGGCATGAAGTCAATAATGGTTTCCTCTTTTTTTTTTTTCATTATTTCCTTCCCAAGCCTGCAGTCATAAATCCCAGAGCCCCGTTCACGGACTCATCCATAATTCATGCCGATGGAGACACTGAACCGATTGAATTGTCACAACCGGGCGGGCCGGCGATAAAGCTTTTCTCCCCGCTCCGGATTAGCCGGAGTTAGGTGTTGGCCGGCGTGCGTGTTGCGCGTGAGCGGTTGATTGCCTCGGATTTGGAAGGGCCCTCGATTATGAATGTAGATAAGTAAGCGTGTCAGAGGGGGCAAATGGCCTGCCGCTTGAGACAATGATGGATCATTGCAGGGCGTTTACTGGGGTCGAGAGGTCAAGTTTTCAGCTTTGCCATACAATGTGTAGGGCACAACCCCAATTATTTAACTTCTAATGAATGCATCAATCTGAGTGTTTACATTCTTCAACTTTAGATGATATTCAGTATTTTCTCCGAGGCGTGTGATTAGGGGAAAGGCATTTATTAATGGGCGGCTGGAAGTGACTTGACAGTAGCAGGCGTCTGAGAGCCTCCACTTCTCTTCAAGCGACGTATGTTGCGGTAAAGACGTCAGATAGCATCTACTGTGTTTGAGGTGCGGCATTAGTTACTCAAGTAGATGCACTGGTAATAAATGGGGGTGTGGCGTTTATAAGAGCACTAGACCCTATTTAAGCGGCGCCTGATTAGTCCTTAATTGTTCAGCAACTTTACAGATGCCACCTCCACTCTTCACTGCGGTGAAGATGTCCAGAGTGACACACGGTGGAAAAGGAAAAGTGTTTACTTGAGATGATGTGCTGATTTATTTCTGCAAACAATGTACCCAGTGATAAATTGGAGCTAGTAGTGCGGAGGTCACTGTTTGAGCAGCATCTAATGAGCCTTTGATTGCC
>NW_017808116.1:288273-293408 GCF_001891065.2 Hippocampus comes | reverse complement strand
AAAAAAAAAAAAAAGTGAGCAACATGACTCGGCTGGAATGTCATCATCAAGCGAAGCTTTTCGTATGTTCGTCAATGTTTTCAGCAGCGCTGGAGGGCGTCACTGTTACTCATAATATCCGAAAAAGACACATATCAAAGCTGAGTTTGTTTTAAACCAGTTAGCATGACTGCCGAGCACAAAAAAACAAAACAAAACTGAAACATTCGCATTGATTTGCAATCGCGTGACGGTAATTCGAATAATGTTGAAATAAAATGTACGATTTTTTAATTGTAAAGGTTTTATTTGGCAAATTTTGAAGCTCACGATGAACGAAATAGAAACCGTTGATGGTTGAACTGGATGAGTCAAATGGTGATGGTTGATGACCTGTTTTTCCTGACAACATGAACCCAAAACAACAAACAAACCGGGAAAAAAAAATCAAAAACGAATGGTCTGCTTTTCAAAAATGTTGCTTGAATTGTCCTCCAGTCCTGGAATGACCCACATAGGTGCACAAATGACACCATTAGTCAACAGGTTCGCCGACAACAGAGCGTTTATTACGGCGTATATACAGACTCAAAGGAAACACCGGGCGTCCATTTGGGCGGTGATAAAGCGCAGCCTGGCCGGCGTTCCGTGGGAAATTTATGCGTGAAAGTGCCCTTTCGTCATGCCGCGAAAGGTCGACGAGTGGTAATTCACCAGAAGAATTACACTTTCGCACGGCAAATCGGCCATGACTGGTGTGCTGAGTGGAAGGAGAATTTGCTTTATGGCTCCGCGCTCATCCGACACTTGCTATCCCTTTTTCTGTCTGGCTGAATATGCGGCAATCGTTCACGCAGGAGGAGGACAAAGAAGGCGCCCGGTAAGTGTCATGTTAAAAATAAAACTAGAACTCCGTCGAGGCCAAATGGAAAAAAAAAAAAAAGTCCCATTGACTGCATTCACGAAAATTGAGGAGGAAACTTCATGATGTCTGCCAGCTTCCACTACGTTTCGTGGAAATCGGAAATGAAGCTTTTGCGTAATCCTACGAGCTAGCGCTACTACTAACTAACTTAGGGAACTCAATCATGCTTCCTCTGTACATTTTTTTTGCAAAACGGCAGGAAAAAAAAAAAAAAGTCCCATTGACTGCATTCACGAAAATTGAGGAGGAAACTTCATGATGTCTGCCAGCTTCCACTACGTTTCGTGGAAATCGGAAATGAAGCTTTTGCGTAATCCTACGAGCTAGCGCTACTACTAACTAACTTAGGGAACTCAATCATGCTTCCTCTGTACATTTTTTTTGCAAAACGGCAGGAGAGTGTATGCACACGAAAACACACTCTGATTCCTGTCTCTCAGGGGGAAATATCGAGAGACCAAATTGCTTCTCTCTGAAAGTACCTCACCCCTCAAAATGAAATGCATACAATCATCATTTCGAACTATTCGCTAGCCCCCCCCTCCAACCCTACTGCTTTAGCATGAAAGCCACAGAGACCGGAATGGGGTTGGGGGGGGAGGGAGGTGGGTGATATCCTCCTCCGTCGATCAATATGGAAAACGATCGCTTTCGTGGCCCAAAGAAAACCGCCGGGGAAATGAATGCATAAAAAGGAAGATGAAGTGTGCGGCGGGGAGAAAAATCCCTCATTCATGAATTCATTTGGAGCAGATCGTCCCGTTTTTTTTTTTTCATTATTTCCTTCCCAAGCCTGCAGTCATAAATCCCAGAGCCCCGTTCACGGACTCATCCATAATTCATGCCGATGGAGACACTGAACCGATTGAATTGTCACAACCGGGCGGGCCGGCGATAAAGCTTTTCTCCCCGCTGGCCGTCCAGAGGTCCGGATTAGCCGGAGTGAGGTGTTGGCCGGCGTGCGTGTTGCGCGTGAGCGGTTGATTGCCTCGGATTTGGAAGGGCCCTCGATTATGAATGTAGATAAGTAAGCGTGTCAGAGGGGGCAAATGGCCTGCCGCTTGAGACAATGATGGATCATTGCAGGGCGTTTACTGGGGTCGAGAGGTCAAGTTTTCAGCTTTGCCATACAATGTGTAGGGCACAACCCCAATTATTTAACTTCTAATGAATGCATCAATCTGAGTGTTTACATTCTTCAACTTTAGATGATATTCAGTATTTTCTCCGAGGCGTGTGATTAGGGGGAAGGCATTTATTAATGGGCGGCTGGAAGTGACTTGACAGTAGCAGGCGTCTGAGAGCCTCCACTTCTCTTCAAGCGACGTATGTTGCGGTAAAGACGTCAGATAGCATCTACTGTGTTTGAGGTGCGGCATTAGTTACTCAAGTAGATGCACTGGTAATAAATGGGGGTGTGGCGTTTATAAGAGCACTAGACCCTATTTAAGCGGCGCCTGATTAGTCCTTAATTGTTCAGCAACTTTACAGATGCCACCTCCACTCTTCACTGCGGTGAAGATGTCCAGAGTGACACACGGTGGAAAAGGAAAAGTGTTTACTTGAGATGATGTGCTGATTTATTTCTGCAAACAATGTACCCAGTGATAAATTGGAGCTAGTAGTGCGGAGGTCACTGTTTGAGCAGCATCTAATGAGCCTTTGATTGCCACCGATGCTCTCCAGACACTGTGTGTGGCGGCGAGGATATCCAGGGCGACACGCGGTGGAAAAAGGGAAGCGTTTATTTGAGGAGGGTGTTGATTTATTCCAGTGGATGTATTTTAGGATTAATTGGAGAGCCTGCTAATTAGAGCATTTCAGAAAGCTTCGTCTTTAATCGCTCTACAGTTGCCAGCTCTACTTTCCTGGCAATGTGAGTAAAAAAAAAGGTTGATTTAATTACGTCTGAATTTCCAACATGGGGCACAAAAGGAAAAAAAAAAAAAAAAAAGTCCCATTGACTGCATTCACGAAAATTGAGGAGGAAACTTCATGATGTCTGCCAGCTTCCACTACGTTTCGTGGAAATCGGAAATGAAGCTTTTGCGTAATCCTACGAGCTAGCGCTACTACTAACTAACTTAGGGAACTCAATCATGCTTCCTCTGTACATTTTTTTTGCAAAACGGCAGGAGAGTGTATGCACACGAAAACACACTCTGATTCCTGTCTCTCAGGGGGAAATATCGAGAGACCAAATTGCTTCTCTCTGAAAGTACCTCACCCCTCAAAATGAAATGCATACAATCATCATTTCGAACTATTCGCTAGCCCCCCCCTCCAACCCTACTGCTTTAGCATGAAAGCCACAGAGACCGGAATGGGGTTGGGGGGGGAGGGAGGTGGGTGATATCCTCCTCCGTCGATCAATATGGAAAACGATCGCTTTCGTGGCCCAAAGAAAACCGCCGGGGAAATGAATGCATAAAAAGGAAGATGAAGTGTGCGGCGGGGAGAAAAATCCCTCATTCATGAATTCATTTGGAGCAGATCGTCCCGTGCCCGAGTGCCTCATATTTCCGCCTAATGGGCTTCCATGCAGATGAGCTTCAGTCAAAGTGACGTGAAGGCGACGGAGGTGTAAGACGCACTAAATCATGGCACTCGAGTAAAAAAAAAATAAATAAATAAAATAATGCTTTCACTGGGAGGGAATTGTGCTCCATTAAAAATGAAGCACATGCGTCAAAACGCCATTAAAAAGCAGGAGTAAATTGATTTGAAATGTCGTTTGCATTAAGATATCTCTTTTTTTTTGTGTGTGTGGGAAGACTGCAGCTGTTGGTCCGCCACAATTTTATCCTGCGTTTTGGCAAAAGATCTAAAGTGGTACGGATGGGTCGTTAGCGGCCCGGTGATGGGGCGGGAAACACGTTGACTGCTGTTGCCATGGTTACCGCCCACCGCCACAGAGTCGCGATAAAACTGTTCGAGGCCAAGAAATGGAATATTCTACAATGGCCACTGTGTCGCAATCCGAGCGTGCTGTTCACTTCATACGGACAAAAGTGAAGACAAGATTGACCGGTTTGAAATGTTTCCAAGGAAAACGTATGGAAAAATCTTCAATGGCCAGGTCGTTCGCCTGACCTCAAACCATTTGAGCAGGATTTTCATTCAGTGAGGACAAAAGTGAAGTCGGTCACCGGAGCTGACCTCACAGTGAGACCTGAAAAACTCGAGACTTTTTAAAGGCGAAGGAATGGATGACTCGGTCATCTGATCTTAACTTATCTTACCCTAAAGGAGCCTTTTTGTCGCTTACTCAAGACAAAAGTGAAGGCAGCGAGACCTGCCAACCCAAGACTTTCTGAAGGCAAACCCGTGTTATATTCTTCATTGGCTAAATCGCTCACCTAATCAATCGGTATTTCACTTAAGACAAAAGTAAAGCCAGTACGATTCACAAACTCAGGACTTTCCGAAGACAAACAGACGGAATATTCTGCTTTTTACTTAAGATGAAAATAAAGGCAGTAAGACCCACACCATTTTTGAAGGCAAAATAACGGACTATTTTCCTTTTTTCCCCACGCATTCGTTTCTTTTTTTGCCTTGAGTCACGATGAACCCAAGTACAAAAGTGTGCCAACGGGTCATTTTGAAGGCAGCCCGAGATGGAGTCGACCCCTGGGTTCGTTCGCTTCGGTTGCATTCATCATCTCTTGACCGGTTGCCAGGTACGTGCTGTACTGTCCTTTGTGTGTGTGTGTGTGTGTGTGTGTGTGTGTGTCTGACCTGACCAATTTGGACGTTGTGGGAACGGAGCAGCTGCCCCCACACCTGGGCCACATGGAGGCGGAGCAAGGCTGCGCCTGGATGGAGAGATGACAGAATAAGTGAGTGATCATTGGAAGCCAGGCGAAAGCTCTGGCCGGCCGCGGCGGCGCTCGCTGCATCAACATCAGCGCAACAACAAATCGTGCTGCCTTAATAATGCAGCGATCAAGAAGCTGGGAATAACACGGGTGGGCCCTTAAAAAAAAAAAAAACAAACAAAAGAAAGTCATTCCATTCCAAGAAATCATTTTTTTTTTGTGTGTGTGGGAAGACTGCAGCTGTTGGTCCGCCACAATTTTATCCTGCGTTTTGGCAAAAGATCTAAAGTGGTACGGATGGGTCGTTAGCGGCCCGGTGATGGGGCGGGAAACACGTTGACTGCTGTTGCCATGGTTACCGCCCACCGCCATATTCGACCCTCCCGGCTCCCCCGCGCAGTCGCGGGGGG
>NW_017808116.1:268486-270427 GCF_001891065.2 Hippocampus comes | reverse complement strand
CTATTCGCTAGCCCCCCCCTCCAACCCTACTGCTTTAGCATGAAAGCCACAGAGACCGGAATGGGGTTGGGGGGGGAGGGAGGTGGGTGATATCCTCCTCCGTCGATCAATATGGAAAACGATCGCTTTCGTGGCCCAAAGAAAACCGCCGGGGAAATGAATGCATAAAAAGGAAGATGAAGTGTGCGGCGGGGAGAAAAATCCCTCATTCATGAATTCATTTGGAGCAGATCGTCCCGTGCCCGAGTGCCTCATATTTCCGCCTAATGGGCTTCCATGCAGATGAGCTTCAGTCAAAGTGACGTGAAGGCGACGGAGGTGTAAGACGCACTAAATCATGGCACTCGAGTAAAAAAAATAAATAAATAAAATAATGCTTTCACTGGGAGTGAATTGTGCTCCATTAAAAATGAAGCACATGCGTCAAAACGCCATTAAAAAGCAGGAGTAAATTGATTTGAAATGTCGTTTGCATTAAGATATCTCAGGTCCCAATTTGTCAGCCGGGGAATAACTGTAATCGACTAAAAACAAGAGCGTCTAGGAAGACGTATCGATCCGAAAGCCATTTTCCTTGAAAGGGCTTCGCCGCGTGGATAAATACCGGACAATGATTTTCCGTTTGTGCCTTTCAGAGTCGCGATAAAACTGTTCGAGGCCAAGAAATGGAATATTCTACAATGGCCACTGTGTCGCAATCCGAGCGTGCTGTTCACTTCATACGGACAAAAGTGAAGACAAGATTGACCGGTTTGAAATGTTTCCAAGGAAAACGTATGGAAAAATCTTCAATGGCCAGGTCGTTCGCCTGACCTCAAACCATTTGAGCAGGATTTTCATTCAGTGAGGACAAAAGTGAAGTCGGTCACCGGAGCTGACCTCACAGTGAGACCTGAAAAACTCGAGACTTTTTAAAGGCGAAGGAATGGATGACTCGGTCATCTGATCTTAACCTAAACGAGCCTTTTTGTCGCTTACTCAAGACAAAAGTGAAGGCAGCGAGACCTGCCAACCCAAGACTTTCTGAAGGCAAACCCGTGTTATATTCTTCATTGGCTAAATCGCTCACCTAATCAATCGGTATTTCACTTAAGACAAAAGTAAAGCCAGTACGATTCACAAACTCAGGACTTTCCGAAGACAAACAGACGGAATATTCTGCTTTTTACTTAAGATGAAAATAAAGGCAGTAAGACCCACACCATTTTTGAAGGCAAAATAACGGACTATTTTCCTTTTTTCCCCACGCATTCGTTTCTTTTTTTGCCTTGAGTCACGATGAACCCAAGTACAAAAGTGTGCCAACGGGTCATTTTGAAGGCAGCCCGAGATGGAGTCGACCCCTGGGTTCGTTCGCTTCGGTTGCATTCATCATCTCTTGACCGGTTGCCAGGTACGTGCTGTACTGTCCTTTGTGTGTGTGTGTGTGTGTGTGTGTGTGTGTGTCTGACCTGACCAATGTGGACGTTGTGGGAACGGAGCAGCTGCCCCCACACCTGGGCCACATGGAGGCGGAGCAAGGCTGCGCCTGGATGGAGAGATGACAGAATAAGTGAGTGATCATTGGAAGCCAGGCGAAAGCTCTGGCCGGCCGCGGCGGCGCTCGCTGCATCAACATCAGCGCAACAACAAATCGTGCTGCCTTAATAATGCAGCGATCAAGAAGCTGGGAATAACACGGGTGGGCCCTTAAAAAAAAAAAAAACAAACAAAAGAAAGTCATTCCATTCCAAGAAATCATTTTTTTTTTGTGTGTGTGGGAAGACTGCAGCTGTTGGTCCGCCACAATTTTATCCTGCGTTTTGGCAAAAGATCTAAAGTGGTACGGATGGGTCGTTAGCGGCCCGGTGATGGGGCGGGAAACACGTTGACTGCTGTTGCCATGGTTACCGCCCACCGCCATATTCGACCCTCCCGGCTCCCCCGCGCAGTCGCGGGGGG
>NW_017808116.1:264423-266435 GCF_001891065.2 Hippocampus comes | reverse complement strand
AGTGAG
Organism: Hippocampus comes; assembly: GCF_001891065.2. NCBI lineage: Eukaryota > Metazoa > Chordata > Actinopteri > Syngnathiformes > Syngnathidae > Hippocampus > Hippocampus comes. Next base: position 266,429 of record NW_017808116.1, on the reverse strand, counting down.
TGACCATGGGAAGCCAGGCGAAAGCTCTGGCCGGCCGCGGCGGCGCTCGCTGCATCAACATCAGCGCAACAACAAATCGTGCTGCCTTAATAATGCAGCGATCAAGAAGCTGGGAATAACACGGGTGGGCCCTTAAAAAAAAAAAAACAAACAAAAGAAAGTCATTCCATTCCAAGAAATCATTTTTTTTTTGTGTGTGTGGGAAGACTGCAGCTGTTGGTCCGCCACAATTTTATCCCGGCGGTGTTCATTTATGTTCACAATCTCCACCGTCCGTTGCCGCAATCCTTGGGCGGTCGGCATCGCGGGCGTTCTGCGGACATGCGTGCGTGGATGTCGGCGAGTTCCCCCCCCCCCGCCATATTCGACCCTCTCGGCTCGTCGCCGTATCGGCGGTGTTCATTTATGTTCACAATCTCCACCGTCCGTTGCCGCAATCCTTGGGCGGTCGGCATCGCGGGCGTTCTGCGGACATGCGTGCGTGGATGTCGGCGATCGGCGCGTGTTCTTCCGCTCGACCGCAATTTGTGTTTCCGTTTCCCAGAAATCGTGACGGTTATTCGCCAGCTTATCGATCCAATCGTGGGCCATCTTCATGTTCTGTCTAAGTTGTCGCCAATTAACTGAGCATGGATCCGACAGTCAGCATGAACTCTTCCGCTAGACTGTGGCTTGCGTTTCTGTTCGGGAGCCGCTGACAATATTTGCCGGCTTCGCTTTTTGTCCAATCGTGGTCGTGAAGATGCCGACGTGATCGCCTTCGCTCGAGTTAGCAGACGTCTCGAGGAGACGTAACCCCTTGTCGAACCCCGACAATCGCGGGATGAACAAACTCAACATGTCACCAAGCATTGCTGAAGATTAAACGCCAAATTGAATGTTCCGCTTCGATATATATAAAAAAAAAAAAAAAAAAAACAACTACGGAGAATATGCAAGCTTATTTATCTCCCCTTTTCTATCTCAAACCGCTAAGCCTATTTCCTGCGTATTAGCATATTGATGTGTGCGTGTTTTCATGCCTCACTTTCCACGGAAGAAATATTTGGAAACGGAAAACAGCAAAGCTCGACATCTCGGGTCCAAATCTAGTCCCGGTGATTATTTTTAAAAGCCCGTCGACACATTGCCGTTATTTAGCCGATAAATAGACCGCGGCGCCGACAACGGGGAGGAACGTGCACGATAATGCGCCCGTAGAGCGGCGCGAAAGGCGCGTTCAACTGAGCTCTGCTTTACCGGGCCAAAGTCGCCCCCGTGGCTCTGTAATAATGCGGCATCGACCAGCTTAGAAATGAAACAAATAAATTCTGTTATTGATGAGAGAATTATCAGCCGCCGCGCCCCTAATTATTCTTTGGGCTCCAATCAATGAATGCCGCGTCTCATTTAGCCTAGCGGCGTGGCGAGGCCTCAGCGGGGAGATTCCATCACGCTTGACGTAGCATCTGGAAAGCTGAAGTTGTAACGGTAGAAAGAGCAGATCGCGCGCAAGAGCCAATGACCTGCTCGCCAGCAACGGAGGCCACGACGAAGAAATATATTGTTTTTGTTTGCATTCAATCACAGGTGTGTGTGTGTGTGTGTGTGTGTGTGTGTCTGACCTGACCAATGTGGACGTTGTGGGAACGGAGCAGCTGCCCCCACACCTGGGCCACATGGAGGCGGAGCAAGGCTGCGCCTGGATGGAGAGATGACAGAATAAGTGAGTGATCATTGGAAGCCAGGCGAAAGCTCTGGCCGGCCGCGGCGGCGCTCGCTGCATCAACATCAGCGCAACAACAAATCGTGCTGCCTTAATAATGCAGCGATCAAGAAGCTGGGAATAACACGGGTGGGCCCTTAAAAAAAAAAAAACAAACAAAAGAAAGTCATTCCATTCCAAGAAATCATTTTTTTTTTGTGTGTGTGGGAAGACTGCAGCTGTTGGTCCGCCACAATTTTATCCTGCGTTTTGGCAAAAGATCTAAAGTGGTACGGATGGGTCGTTAGCGGCCCGGGGATGG
>NW_017808116.1:262511-263819 GCF_001891065.2 Hippocampus comes | reverse complement strand
ATCTCAAACCGCTAAGCCTATTTCCTGCGTATTAGCATATTGATGTGTGCGTGTTTTCATGCCTCACTTTCCACGGAAGAAATATTTGGAAACGGAAAACAGCAAAGCTCGACATCTCGGGTCCAAATCTAGTCCCGGTGATTATTTTTAAAAGCCCGTCGACACATTGCCGTTATTTAGCCGATAAATAGACCGCGGCGCCGACAACGGGGAGGAACGTGCCCGCGCAACGCCCCGATGATGCGCCCGCAGCGCGGCGCGAAAGGCGCGTTCAACTGAGCTCTGCTTTACCGGGCCAAAGTCGCCCCCGTGGCTCTGTAATAATGCGGCATCGACCAGCTTAGAAATGAAACAAATAAATTCTGTTATTGATGAGAGAATTATCAGCCGCCCCGCCCCTAATTATTCTTTGGGCTCCAATCAATGAATGCCGCGTCTCATTTAGCCTAGCGGCGTGGCGAGGCCTCAGCGGGGAGATTCCATCACGCTTGACGTAGCATCTGGAAAGCTGAAGTTGTAACGGTAGAAAGAGCAGATCGCGCGCAAGAGCCAATGACCTCGCCAGCAATAGAGGCCACGACGAAGAAATATATTGTTTTTGTTTGCATTCAATCACAGGTACATCGTCATATATTTTTACAATTGTTTTTTTTTTTCCACGTGGTAGGGTTAAGAAGGGTCTTGAAAATGGCTGGCAATTCATGACTTAAATAGCCTTCATTAAAAAAATAAAAAATAAAAGCCATACCCTTCAAAAGTTGCGCCGTTTGTTGTTTTTTTTTTTTAAATGTCAACGATTATTTGTTGAAAATACATTTGAAAATATTGTACATCTTATGATTGGTTCGTTGCAAGACATGCACCCCAATCTGAAAATGATTTATTATTATTTTAGTATCCTTATGATTATTAGTTGAAAACGATAATACTTTTCAAGAGCAGCATACGTACTCAAATAAAAAATCGACACGCTCTTCCGAATTTGAAAACGACTCTTCGTCAACATTTATGATGTTTAATTTAGTATGATTGTATCCATGGTGGTCATGGTCCGTATTTTTGAATAGAATTATTCGTCAGCGTAAAACTCAGTCTCCAAACAATATTGTGGCTTCTAATTTGCAAGCAGCAAACAGCGGCGCCCTCCCCATTAGGATGCGCGAGCGCGCACACGTCTGGCCGTGACGGCCCAATTAAAGGTAATGCTCGCTGGCACACACTGGCTGCAAGGAATCAAGCAATAAAAGAGGAATCAGCTCCGTCGCAGCCAGACAAATCTTGAAGTTGGCTCAGACCACGGCCTATCTT
>NW_017808116.1:247963-262280 GCF_001891065.2 Hippocampus comes | reverse complement strand
ATAGTGAGTACATCACTTTTGTGTTTTAGGAACAAACGAACAAACCCTCGTTTGAAATGTGGACCCGTGCCCTGATTTGAAATGCTGATTTTCAACCCGAACTGACTGTCAATCCTGAGAAAGGTCAAATCCCTCATTATGAAACCTTAACCCTGTCTTGAATCCTGTTTTGCAATGCAAATTAAGATAAACAAGTCCCACCCCTACTTTTAAACTCTTTTCCTTGACCGAGCCGCTAAACCAAACTTGAAAGCCTATTTTGCAATGCACCCTAACCCATGTTTGAAACCCGAAGCCTTAATTTGCCCCGTTTGAACCCCTGAACCAAGTTTTAGACCCTATTTCGATATCCTAATCCCAAGATAGAGGAGCAACCACTAATCGATGACGAATCAATTCTCAAATTTATCAATAATTATTTATTGGTGATTGATTCATCATTTTTACACCTTTTTTTTCCAATTGAAAATTCAGTGTTTAAACGGTCAATATTCGCCAATATCTGTTCTCCTCCATGATAGCAGACTGATAAAAGTTTTTTTTTTGCTTTGCTTTTACCCTGGAAAACCATGATTGACATTTATGCCAATTTTCGGATAATTTCGGGTCCAAAGCCATGACGTAATCATATTCATTGATGTTTTCTGCAATGATAATTTGAAATCATAATCTTGTTTTGGTATAAAGAGCTGGAAACATTTTTTTTTGTAGATCCGATTCATCGATTAATTGATAGATTAATCGATGATTAAAATTACGAAACCCAAACCAAAGCTGCTGCATTTTTTTTTAATCACGTTGCAATTGCGTTTGCGAGTGCACGAAGCGACGTGCTCGCTAATGTCAATCACATTCCCATTTTTAGCTCCGATGCCGTTTTTTTTTGTTTTTTTTTTAATATCGGAGAATAATGAATTGCTGTCAACGCCCGCGCACGTTATTTTTCCGCATTCAAGCGGCAGAGTTCAATAGGTTTAATCTGACTCTTTCCCCCCGCTGATAATTGTGTTTGTGCACCTGCGTGCGTCACGCTGCCTTTCACCGCCAACTGGCTAAATTATTCGAGTGAATTTGGCTTGATTAGCTCACCCGAATTATTCACTCGCACTTCCAGTTCCGCGTGACACGCTGAGCTGAATACCCGCGTGTGTGTACTGATTTGTCTTTTGTATTACGATATACAAAAGACTCTTTTCGGTGTACTGTGGAAATTAGCGATGTCGAACATTTCGCGAGTGACTGGTATAAACGCTTTGTGGGGAAAATGACCTTAAAATGGCCTCTTCAAACAAAAAAAATGGCAGACTTTCCGTGTCTTTTCAAATATGGATTCTTGAGATTTTTTTTGTGTTGGTCTCAGCATGATTGACATCCCTACCAAATTGCATGTAGGGTTGACTCCACGCCGCTCAAAAAAGAAATATATAAAAAAATCTTGGGAAATGATCGACTTGGAAACGACTAAAGTGATGCAAAAATGGCCGCTGCAAACACAAATGGCAGATTTCTGTGCCTTTTCAAATATGGCCTCTTGAGCCTTTTTTTTGAGGTCCAATCATGATTTATGTTCCAGAATGGCTGCTCCAAAGCAAAATGGCAGAGGACCTGGCATGGGTTGTTCGGATTTGTTTATGGGTCAATTCATTCTCATCATGCCTACCAAATGATATTGTGAAATGCCGATTCCACTGACGGGTGGGTGATACGGAGTTGAAAACGGCCACTACTGTGTCTCCTCGAGACTTTTTTTGTGGATCTGCTCGTAATAGACGTGCCGGCCAAATTTCATACTGCTAAGTGAATTTTAAAACTATCCACAGCTAGTTTGACAACGGCATACCATTTGAATGTTAAATGAAGGGCAAAATTAGCAAAACAGGAAAGTTTGGGCGCCATTCATTTTCTTGGAGAACTCTTTCGACAAGTATGCTTTTTTTGTTGAATTTATCTTAAGCGACTTCCAGGATTTGCAGAGATTTTTGTGTGTGTGTGTGTGTGTGTGTGTGTGTGTGTGTGTGTGTGTGTGTGTGTGTGTGTGTGTGTGTGTGTATAAAATGAAAACAGAGAGATGACTGGCGACTCTCCTGTGGTTTGAGTCTGGCGCAGGGATGCTAATTGGTCCCTTTTCCCTTTTTATCTTGGGCTGCGCATTTGTTTGAATATGACGACAGAAACCTCGATCACGGCAGATTGGGAGGAAGGTTGAGAATATCGTGAGGGGGAGAAGGCGGGGGAGGAGGATGATGATGATGATGCTGCTGCTTTTAGGAAGACAGACGGGCGGCCAGACAGACAAAACGTGCGGGGGAAGGAAAGTCAAGTCAAAAGTTGTGCATCAAGCCTTAGTTTGAGAGTTTAGATGAAGTGGTTTTCCTCATTTGAAATCTGCAACGTTTGCCACCGGGCTATTGCAGCATTTTATTTTTGTGAAATGACAACACTTGCCACGTTCGCAAACACTCGTGAGCAACTTCTTTAAATATCAGGACATTTTTCACATGAAATTAATATTATGAGCTTTTTTTTTTTTTGGGTGACTTTATGATGAGAATATTCCTACCTTTGTATTCCGCAGTAAATTTGCTAAAACTTTACTCTCTTAATACGACTTTTCTCGTAACGTTAAATGAAAAATAAAGAATATAATTGATATTATTTGAACTGCTGTTAAGCCCTTCATGTGACCTGTGGGGCTCATAAAAGGATATCGTACTCGAAACGTAGCGGACAAAAGCTAATGCTTGGGCAACGAGCCACATGCTGCTTCATCAAGACAGACGTTATTATCTGATGACATGTTAGCAGCACGCTGTGGTAAATTTCCATGCCCCGTTTTTGTTCCGCAGGTCACATGACTCGGCTTCCTTCCCACATTTGCATATCAGCGGTCCAAAGGGCGCCGCCGAGTCTAATAAAACGCAGATGGCGAGCGCAGTCAATAATTTTGATGAAAAAGCGGTGGAATTAGCTTTCCGTCTTCCTGGGTTATTGATTCCACCAAAAATCAAAGAAGGTGGGCTCATTTTTTTTTTTTTTCGCAAGGAAAAGGACTTTAATATCAACCAATTCCCCTGACGCGCACGAGGAATGAATACGCTGCTGTGGTATGCATATTTGCGTTGAGTTATTACATTTTGTGTTTTTTTTTAGTCGCATGTATTTTGTCGGAGGCATGAAATTTGAAAAATAAAGCTCTTTTGCCATAAGAATATGCTTGATGATCACCTTTTATGGCAGGAAGAGGAGAAATTGCAGAGCAGATGCACTTAGGGCAGTGAGCCACATGCTGCTTCACCAAGATCATTGCATTGGGTAAATCACGTTGGCACACTGGCGGTGCTGCCGAATGATTTTACCATCCTTGCTGTGACGGAGGAGGTATGCCAATGAATTGTGGTTAAATGTTGATAAAAACTACATGGCATGTATAATACACAGCAGTATCTTTGCTTTTTGTTGTTGTTGGTTGTTTTGGGGTTTTTTTTTGCTTTGTGTTGCGAGAAAAACTGGATTTACGAGACAGCTTCAAACGCAATCAGTTTTGTAACTTGGAAATGAAGGCAAACACCATTTAAGGTCAGATTTTCCACACTGGAGTCCAACAGGGCTCTGTTTTAGGTCCACTGTTTTCTGATTCTACTAACTTATTGACACGATAGATAGATAGATAGATAGATAGATAGATAGATAGATAGATAGATAGATAGATAGATAGATAGATAGATAGATAGATAGATAGATAGATAGATAGATAGATAGATAGATAGATAGATAGATAGATAGATAGATAGATAGATAGATAGATAGATAGATAGATAGATAGATAGATAGATAGATAGATAGATAGATAGATAGATAGATAGATAGATAGATAGATAGATAGATAGATAGATAGATAGATAGATAGATAGATAGATAGATAGATAGATAGATAGATAGATAGATAGATAGATAGATAGATAGATAGATAGATAGATAGATAGATAGATAGATAGATAGACATAAAAACAGTGTTATCAGCTTCTATCAGTTGTTCCCACTCTTATCAAAAAAGCAACTAAGCTGATGACATTCTGAGGTTTATTTTTCACCCATTTGGGCAGAATAAGAGAATATAGAGATGAAGCACAGAACTGTTTGGAGTTGAGCAATTTGCTTTTTCGTTGATTGATGGAAGAAAGGGCTGCTTGACGTTTTATCAAAATGAAGTCTAGCTCGGTCGTAAATGAATTCCTTGAAGGACGCTCCAAAAATGTGTTCTCCTGCCAACGCGACTGCTTTGATGGTAAAAATTGATTCCAAGGACATTAAAGTGAAACTCCCGTTGGCGTGCAAGTTTGTTTTCCAGGGAATTGTTTACCTCCGGGTAGCTGCGGCAACTACAAAGCAGCAGGCGGGCCCGATTAGGCAGGTGATAATTCGATCGAGCAGCTGTTCTGCATGATGGCTTTCCACCCAACCCCCACGGCAAAACTGCAGGAAAGAAAAAAAAAATCAGAGAGAGAACATCAAACACACCGAGAGATGATGTGTGTGTGTGTGTGTGTGTGTGTGTGTGTGTGTGTGTGTGGGTGGGTGCATGTTTGCATCTTATTTTACAAAAAACAAAATACAGTTTAGGTTGGAATTCGGGGGGGGGGAGCCATTCCTGAGCACACAATAATTGAGAACTATTTGCCACTAATGATCTGTAATAGGTCAGACTGGACGATTGTTTTTTTTCCCCATTGTATTTTTGAAAAGGCAAAGTAATGATATTGAATAATTTTGAAAATGTCATTAAATCACACAAAAGAATAAGTTACAATTTAAGATGAAATATAGACCACAAATAATTTACAATGTAGTCCTTTTGTGAAAACAATGTCCTGTTGAAAACTTTTCTTTTTTTACTTTTGTATTTTTGAAACTACAACGGAATGTAGTTATTTCATGCCGTAGATGGATTATTAAACTAAAAGTGAAATGAGATCACTTAAAGAGATCAAGGAAAAAAATGTTCACAGCATTTTGTTCAATAAATTGGCAGAATTTTATTGGAGAACAATGGCTTTGTGTACAAGGTAGATGCATGGTGTTGATGCTGGACTGATTATTCTTCAAAGTGTCAAAAAGCGCGAGAAAAACTTTGCGCCGCTATCAAGATCCTCGAAAAAAAAATAACTCCCTTGTGTTTCAAACGAAGGAATTAACGCGTCACTTTTTTTTTCCCCCCCTTCAGGCACCGCCACATGAAAAGTATCGCCGTGGCACCTGCTTCACTTTTGCCGCCACCTGCCATCCACAAGCACGCGAGGCGCGCTGCGCTGCTGCGTCGCTCATGTGATTAATGTTCAAATCATGGCCGCCGGCATCTCTCGGCATGTGTCTGGCGAGCACCTGGAAAGAGAAACAAACAATGTTAAGCCCTTCATGTGACCTGTGGGGCTCATAAAAGGATATCGTACTCGAAACGTAGCGGACAAAAGCTAATGCTTGGGCAACGAGCCACATGCTGCTTCATCAAGACAGACGTTATTATCTGATGACATGTTAGCAGCACGCTGTGGTAAATTTCCATGCCCCGTTTTTGTTCCGCAGGTCACATGACTCGGCTTCCTTCCCACATTTGCATATCAGCGGTCCAAAGGGCGCCGCCGAGTCTAATAAAACGCAGATGGCGAGCGCAGTCAATAATTTTGATGAAAAAGCGGTGGAATTAGCTTTCCGTCTTCCTGGGTTATTGATTCCACCAAAAATCAAAGAAGGTGGGCTCATTTTTTTTTTTTTTCGCAAGGAAAAGGACTTTAATATCAACCAATTCCCCTGACGCGCACGAGGAATGAATACGCTGCTGTGGTATGCATATTTGCGTTGAGTTATTACATTTTGTGTTTTTTTTTAGTCGCATGTATTTTGTCGGAGGCATGAAATTTGAAAAATAAAGCTCTTTTGCCATAAGAATATGCTTGATGATCACCTTTTATGGGAAGAGGAGAAATTGCAGAGCAGATGCACTTAGGGCAGTGAGCCACATGCTGCTTCACCAAGATCATTGCATTGGGTAAATCACGTTGGCACACTGGCGGTGCTGCCGAATGATTTTACCATCCTTGCTGTGACGGAGGAGGTATGCCAATGAATTGTGGTTAAATGTTGATAAAAACTACATGGCATGTATAATACACAGCAGTATCTTTGCTTTTTGTTGTTGTTGGTTGTTTTGGGGTTTTTTTTTGCTTTGTGTTGCGAGAAAAACTGGATTTACGAGACAGCTTCAAACGCAATCAGTTTTGTAACTTGGAAATGAAGGCAAACACCATTTAAGGTCAGATTTTCCACACTGGAGTCCAACAGGGCTCTAATATAGAGATGAAGCACAGAACTGTTTGGAGTTGAGCAATTTGCTTTTTCGTTGATTGATGGAAGAAAGGGCTGCTTGACGTTTTATCAAAATGAAGTCTAGCTCGGTCGTAAATGAATTCCTTGAAGGACGCTCCAAAAATGTGTTCTCCTGCCAACGCGACTGCTTTGATGGTAAAAATTGATTCCAAGGACATTAAAGTGAAACTCCCGTTGGCGTGCAAGTTTGTTTTCCAGGGAATTGTTTACCTCCGGGTAGCTGCGGCAACTACAAAGCAGCAGGCGGGCCCGATTAGGCAGGTGATAATTCGATCGAGAAGCTGTTCTGCATGATGGCTTTCCACCCAACCCCCACGGCAAAACTGCAGGAAAGAAAAAAAAAATCAGAGAGAGAACATCAAACACACCGAGAGATGATGTGTGTGTGTGTGTGTGTGTGTGTGTGTGTGTGTGTGTGTGTGTGTGTGTGTGTGTGGGTGGGTGCATGTTTGCATCTTATTTTACAAAAAACAAAATACAGTTTAGGTTGGAATTCGGGGGGGGGGAGCCATTCCTGAGCACACAATAATTGAGAACTATTTGCCACTAATGATCTGTAATAGGTCAGACTGGACGATTGTTTTTTTTCCCCATTGTATTTTTGAAAAGGCAAAGTAATGATATTGAATAATTTTGAAAATGTCATTAAATCACACAAAAGAATAAGTTACAATTTAAGATGAAATATAGACCACAAATAATTTACAATGTAGTCCTTTTGTGAAAACAATGTCCTGTTGAAAACTTTTCTTTTTTTACTTTTGTATTTTTGAAACTACAACGGAATGTAGTTATTTCATGCCGTAGATGGATTATTAAACTAAAAGTGAAATGAGATCACTTAAAGAGATCAAGGAAAAAAATGTTCACAGCATTTTGTTCAATAAATTGGCAGAATTTTATTGGAGAACAATGGCTTTGTGTACAAGGTAGATGCATGGTGTTGATGCTGGACTGATTATTCTTCAAAGTGTCAAAAAGCGCGAGAAAAACTTTGCGCCGCTATCAAGATCCTCGAAAAAAAAATAACTCCCTTGTGTTTCAAACGAAGGAATTAACGCGTCACTTTTTTTTTCCCCCCCTTCAGGCACCGCCACATGAAAAGTATCGCCGTGGCACCTGCTTCACTTTTGCCGCCACCTGCCATCCACAAGCACGCGAGGCGCGCTGCGCTGCTGCGTCGCTCATGTGATTAATGTTCAAATCATGGCCGCCGGCATCTCTCGGCATGTGTCTGGCGAGCACCTGGAAAGAGAAACAAACAATGAGCTGTTGGAAAGAGAGGAAAAAAAAAAAAAAAAAGACCTGAAACGTTGTCAATCTCCGGAGTCTTTCCGCCGTCTCGCTCGCCGCCATCCATCACGTCACTTCTTCTTTTGCTTTAGTACGCTGATGTGTTTTTTTTCTTTGCTGCAAATGGGAGGGAAAAAAATGTAAGCTTTTTTTTGTAAAGGAGAGAGAACGCGTGAAGTGATGCATGTGATTGCTCCTCATTGTTAATGTATTTATTTTTGTACGACGTGCACACGCACCAACAGGTTATCCACACTGGAAGCAGCGAAACAAAACACAATCCAACAGGGGCCATTTGAGGTTGGATGCGTCGTTGAACGTCTCAATCAATTAAAATATTGTGCTATATGTGTCATGTTTTGATTCTGGATTAGAGTAAGGCAAAAACAAACTTTAAAAAAAATGAAATAAAATGATTAAGATATACAAATAGCTGTTTTTTTTTTTTTTCGCAAGGAAAAGGACTTTAATATCAACCAATTCCCCTGACGCGCACGAGGAATGAATACGCTGCTGTGGTATGCATATTTGCGTTGAGTTATTACATTTTGTGTTTTTTTTTAGTCGCATGTATTTTGTCGGAGGCATGAAATTTGAAAAATAAAGCTCTTTTGCCATAAGAATATGCTTGATGATCACCTTTTATGGCAGGAAGAGGAGAAATTGCAGAGCAGATGCACTTAGGGCAGTGAGCCACATGCTGCTTCACCAAGATCATTGCATTGGGTAAATCACGTTGGCACACTGGCGGTGCTGCCGAATGATTTTACCATCCTTGCTGTGACGGAGGAGGTATGCCAATGAATTGTGGTTAAATGTTGATAAAAACTACATGGCATGTATAATACACAGCAGTATCTTTGCTTTTTGTTGTTGTTGGTTGTTTTGGGGTTTTTTTTTGCTTTGTGTTGCGAGAAAAACTGGATTTACGAGACAGCTTCAAACGCAATCAGTTTTGTAACTTGGAAATGAAGGCAAACACCATTTAAGGTCAGATTTTCCACACTGGAGTCCAACAGGGCTCTGTTTTAGGTCCACTGTTTTCTGATTCTACTAACTTATTGACACGATAGATAGATAGATAGATAGATAGATAGATATATAGATAGATAGATAGATAGATAGATAGATAGATAGATAGATAGATAGATAGATAGATAGATAGATAGACATAAAAACAGTGTTATCAGCTTCTATCAGTTGTTCCCACTCTTATCAAAAAAGCAACTAAGCTGATGACATTCTGAGGTTTATTTTTCACCCATTTGGGCAGAATAAGAGAATATAGAGATGAAGCACAGAACTGTTTGGAGTTGAGCAATTTGCTTTTTCGTTGATTGATGGAAGAAAGGGCTGCTTGACGTTTTATCAAAATGAAGTCTAGCTCGGTCGTAAATGAATTCCTTGAAGGACGCTCCAAAAATGTGTTCTCCTGCCAACGCGACTGCTTTGATGGTAAAAATTGATTCCAAGGACATTAAAGTGAAACTCCCGTTGGCGTGCAAGTTTGTTTTCCAGGGAATTGTTTACCTCCGGGTAGCTGCGGCAACTACAAAGCAGCAGGCGGGCCCGATTAGGCAGGTGATAATTCGATCGAGCAGCTGTTCTGCATGATGGCTTTCCACCCAACCCCCACGGCAAAACTGCAGGAAAGAAAAAAAAATCAGAGAGAGAACATCAAACACACCGAGAGATGATGTGTGTGTGTGTGTGTGTGTGTGTGTGTGTGTGTGTGTGTGTGTGTGTGTGTGTGTGGGTGGGTGCATGTTTGCATCTTATTTTACAAAAAACAAAATACAGTTTAGGTTGGAATTCGGGGGGGGGGAGCCATTCCTGAGCACACAATAATTGAGAACTATTTGCCACTAATGATCTGTAATAGGTCAGACTGGACGATTGTTTTTTTTCCCCATTGTATTTTTGAAAAGGCAAAGTAATGATATTGAATAATTTTGAAAATGTCATTAAATCACACAAAAGAATAAGTTACAATTTAAGATGAAATATAGACCACAAATAATTTACAATGTAGTCCTTTTGTGAAAACAATGTCCTGTTGAAAACTTTTCTTTTTTTACTTTTGTATTTTTGAAACTACAACGGAATGTAGTTATTTCATGCCGTAGATGGATTATTAAACTAAAAGTGAAATGAGATCACTTAAAGAGATCAAGGAAAAAAATGTTCACAGCATTTTGTTCAATAAATTGGCAGAATTTTATTGGAGAACAATGGCTTTGTGTACAAGGTAGATGCATGGTGTTGATGCTGGACTGATTATTCTTCAAAGTGTCAAAAAGCGCGAGAAAAACTTTGCGCCGCTATCAAGATCCTCGAAAAAAAAATAACTCCCTTGTGTTTCAAACGAAGGAATTAACGCGTCACTTTTTTTTTCCCCCCCTTCAGGCACCGCCACATGAAAAGTATCGCCGTGGCACCTGCTTCACTTTTGCCGCCACCTGCCATCCACAAGCACGCGAGGCGCGCTGCGCTGCTGCGTCGCTCATGTGATTAATGTTCAAATCATGGCCGCCGGCATCTCTCGGCATGTGTCTGGCGAGCACCTGGAAAGAGAAACAAACAATGAGGTGTTGGAAAGAGAGGAAAAAAAAAAAAAAAAAGACCTGAAACGTTGTCAATCTCCGGAGTCTTTCCGCCGTCTCGCTCGCCGCCATCCATCACGTCACTTCTTCTTTTGCTTTAGTACGCTGATGTGTTTTTTTTCTTTGCTGCAAATGGGAGGGAAAAAAATGTAAGCTTTTTTTTGTAAAGGAGAGAGAACGCGTGAAGTGATGCATGTGATTGCTCCTCATTGTTAATGTATTTATTTTTGTACGACGTGCACACGCACCAACAGGTTATCCACACTGGAAGCAGCGAAACAAAACACAATCCAACAGGGGCCATTTGAGGTTGGATGCGTCGTTGAACGTCTCAATCAATTAAAATATTGTGCTATATGTGTCATGTTTTGATTCTGGATTAGAGTAAGGCAAAAACAAACTTTAAAAAAAATGAAATAAAATGATTAAGATATACAAATAGCTGGTTGGCAATCAGCTCCTTTGATTAAAAAAAAAAAAATGAGTGAGTCGTCAAAGAGAATTTCACCATGTCTCTGCCTTTCCGAAAAAAAGCAATTTAACAACATGAAAAGATTTTGTCCTTGCTGTCCGACAGCCGATGTGGACGTATAAAATCAAACAAAGACGCGCTCCGATCAAAGCTGGATCCACACAGTCTTGATTAAGTCTCAGCCGAACAATAAGACACGCCTGCAGTTCTTTCACAGGGGTACTCACATCTTTTTTTTTTTTTTTTAGCTCGTTCCTTCGTTCGAAAAAAAAAAAAAAAACAAAGAAAAAAGAGCTTCAATTGTCGAATATGCAATTACAGACTATGGCACACACTTAGAATTCCATTGCTGTAATTATGTATTCTTTTTCCACACCTAAGATGCTCCAGTGTGAATGCTATTATGTTGTTTTTCAGGAGTGCCAACACAAAATTGGGTGGAGATCTCAATCGCAAAAGGCTGCACGAATCCCCGAAACGCAATAGGAGTTAGCCATTTTGGTTTGAAGCAACACTTGTTTGCGTTGACAAACTCCCACTAGGGAATTTGCCCCAATGAGACCCAATCGAAAGCAGGTCGCCGAGAGAGAAACGTTTGGCTAAATTGCGAAGCTTATTTGCCTATGTCGTCCAATGTGGGTGGAGCATAGCATCAAAGTTGGAAGAATCATTTCTGAAGATTCTCCCTGAAAGGTTAACGAGGCTTTAATTCATCATTCTGTTCCAATCTGTAGTCATATTATTTGTGTTCGTATCATACTTGCGTGTGCCATTTTTTTTAACATTATCGGGAAGGAAACTGCAAATACAACTCACCAGAAGAGTGCAGTTGTCTTGATTCAACTTTTGCGAATCACTTTGACCTGGATGATGTAAACATATAATTTTTAGCAAGCACGTTGCTATTTCCATCTTGATATTGTGACGTTAAAATAACGTGATAATGTCGATAATGCTTACCATATGTGTTCAGTATTTTTTCATGCATTTCTATAACACCGATCAATACTTTTTCTATGATACCAAACCGTTTTCAGAATGGCGTCTTTTATTTTAAATAGCACAATTGCCTCAGGAACATTTGACTCTCTCGACAATTCACGTTAACCACTAATGGCGTCGAAGCTTCATCAGAGCGCGCGTGGAGTGTGTGCCTAATAAAGAAAATAGCTCTTGGTTCAATAAGTTCAATCAGTTGTTTGAACGTGGGTGCAAATTTGCGCGCCATTGTGTTTGCGCAAGCTGTTGCTCCCGCGCGCCTGCCATTTTCGCCCATCTGTAAAAGGCTCCCCAGTCAATCTGTTGCGTTTGCTGCCAAATGAGCAAGCGCGCATTGATGGTGTTTGCCGGCGACTGCTCCAAGTGACTAAAACAAAGGCGGCGAGGCAGATGAGACGGTCCTTTCATCTTCGCCAGGGTACATTTGGATTTCCAGAGGGTGATATTTTCCTCCAATTCAGATGGTTTGAGTCAAGCAATGTTTTTTTTTTTTTTAAATAATGGATTCATGCAACGCGTATAACTAACATGACACTTCTGCAGCTGACAATGACAGTTGAGGATTTCCATGTTATTCTGGTCAGTGTCCCTCGAAAGGTGATGTACAGCGGACTCGAGCATATGTGTAGCAAGGCATTCGCAAAATGAACTATTTACTATTTTTTTGGGGTGTGTGTGTGCAACAAACTAACTAAAAGCACATGTACATGAGAAACCGACCTTGCTTGTTGCATCATCTTTAAAAAGACCCGCGGCTCTAAAATCTGCCAAAGGTGCATCAACAAACACGATTGCGCAAAAGCTGTGAATACTTACGATGACATATGATTTATTTCAAAAGATTTTTTTTTTAAACAATACTGTTTGGATTTAAATATATTGCATATCTTTGAGCATATTTGTATTTATTGGGGAATTACAGTACGGCGGTCCCGCCAACCCTTTGCGAAATCATTCCATCCAACATGCCTGCAGTTCATATACTCCTTTACTGGCCGGTTGCCGTGACCCAAATATGACCGAATGTTACAGCTCATTCCGCGCTTTGGCAAACTCAAAACATACTCAGACTGGCTCTCTGACAGTGAATTATGTAAATACGAGCGGATCTGCCAGCCCCATTTGCATGGAGGCTTGAATAGTAACAGTTATTACATTGGTGTCATCCAAGTGTTATTTCTCACCTGTGTTAGAGAACACACGGTGGGAGGAGGAAGCGGAGGAGGAGGAAGCGGGTCAATGAATATTTCATGAGTTTCATTACTGCATATTTATCATGCCTTCTACCGTTCAGTCAATCCGTTGGCGTCTTTGCCACCGGGCCATCTTTTAAGCTATGTGTGGCTGAACAATCACCTCTCGGTATATGTGACACATATTAGGTGACGTGGGACGTAATGCAGCCATGCGTGGCATCACGCACAAGGCAAAAGCCATATACAGTACTGTATGTGTGGTGCAGTGCTTTTTTTCCCCCCTCCCCAAATTAATTCTAAAAATAAATAAACAATACAGCCATATCGGCAGCCGTAATGCGGAAGGACGCGTTGTTTCATGTTGATACGGGAGAGGGAAGGTTTCCCCGCATGCCGAACAAAGAGCTGACGTGACTCCGAGGCTTTGTACATGCCTGTACTGTACTTTACGTGTCCGCTCAAACAAGGCGCGTGATTGGTCCCCGGGCGCCATATCGACCAATGAGAGCATGAGTGGATTTATTCCGTGAGCTGCTTGGCTGGATCATTGGCTTGCATCATTCCCGCCTCACCCGGCATTTTCCCTCGTCTCGCATACGGTATCTTGTTGAAACGATAATTTTTTTGGATAAATTAAGCTGCGCTCCAACCCCTTGCCGCCGCCGAAGCAACGCGTTCCGGCTGGGTGGGAGAATTTAAGCCCGCTCGTCGGAGATGGGTCCATCAACAAGGACACATTGCTACATTTTGATCTGGACTAGTAAGAAGACGAGATGAACGTCATAGCGCTACCATCACCGTGTTTTTCTCCAATTTAAAAACCTCAGCTACACCGTCAGCGCCTCCAGCAGAAGAGTCTGAACCAACACAAGCCTCTTCATCAATCTCAATGATGATGGCAATGTTGATGAATGTTAATTCCTGTTTAAGGTTTTACAATTAAAGATTGAAGTAAATATGTGGACTGCTGTAATCTTTGTCTCCAATATGAATATTGTTTACACATTTAACATGTTGGACCACACATACACATACACGAAAATTCAGGCCAACAAATTAGGAGAGTAAACACACACGCGCGCTCACAGTGCTCACAGCTTTTCGGCAAACGAAGGAAAATGTCATCAACCGCATCGTCTGTCGTCCTTTTGGCTCGTTTGCACCCTCGTTCCTTTTAGCGTCGACTGCACAGCAAACAGAACAGAACAAACACGAGTTCATATAAATGTCATTTCAAGAAACGAATAGCTCATTTGCATACTTTTGCTTCCTTGTTTCCACACGCGCAGACACTCACGCACACTCACACACAAGCAATGCTATTTCCAATCCAATCAATGTGCGTCGCTCACCTCTGTGACATCTGCAGGAAA
>NW_017808116.1:199573-243607 GCF_001891065.2 Hippocampus comes | reverse complement strand
GCATGGGGATGCTGCGGGCCAGCTCCTCCATGTGCCGCGCAAACTCCTTGGTTCTGTACTGGGTGACCTTGGCCAGTTCCATTGTCTTGGCCGAGGTGATGATGGGAATGTGACGGGCGATCTCCAGGGCCTTCTGGACCTTCTCGGCGCCCTCGGTGCGGAAGAACTCGTTGATGGCCCGCTCGGTCTTCTTCAGGTGGCTTCGGACCATGCCCAGCAGGGCCACATTGAGGACCATGGTGACGGAGAAGGCGACAAGACAAACGCCCACGAAGTAGACGCCCAGGCCGCTGTGGGTATAGGCCACGCGGACGGTTACGCTGTAGTTGCCGCCGTCTGTTACGCACATGTAGCGCCCGCGGTCCTCGAAGGAGACACCGCTGATGTTGAGTTGCCCCTTTTCCTCGATAAGCCACTTCCCGCCTGCGAGTACAAAATGACGAGTGTAATGTTGCACTTTTTGCTCGATAAGCCATTTCCCCAATAGTTCTTGAGTGGTCCTGCAAGAAACAAGTCACTTCCCACCTAAAGAATGGAGATTACTGTGACGTTAAGTTCATTTCTTCATTTCCTCCTACCTGGTTCCTCGACCAGCTGACGTCCGCCGGGACCGTACCATCTGACATCACCGTGGCCCCCCGTCACGTTGCACTCGATCAAGGCGTCTGTTCCCTCCTTGAGCACGACACTGGCGGACTCTGTCTCCTGCTCCGAGCGATTCTCGGCGCCATCAACCACGCAGGTGCAGAGGAGCAGCAGCACGGGCATGTTTTTCGCCGTTGGCATGTCGACAAGGGGCAGACCTGCAGAAACGGGTCAGGTGACATTTTCACACTCCCATCAGCCGTTGTAGTTGCATGTGCAGTGTACGCTCCAACCAATGATTCATGAAACTGAAATCAAGAACAATTTTTAACACACACTTACGCACATGGATGCACGCACACACACACGCTTAATAATAATCATGATAACAATGGTAAATATAATTAACACTGAGCTAAAGTCTCGTGAGATGCCGTCTCCACGTGGAATGAAGGTTAGAAATCTATAATTTGGGGAAATGGAGGTTCCACTGTACATTAAATAACACGGACGCACACATCCACGCACACAGTCAAAGACGTGTTCGAAAATAAGGTCTTACTTGTGCTCAAGCAGACTGCAAAATTAAAATCCTCAACCGACACAAACTACTTCCAATTTTAGACGCTTAATAGGAGTGGAAATGTGTAAAATAGATTGGTCTTTCATCCATAAGTCCTCTTGTTCACGTTAAAACTGCATTAAAAGTTGAAAAGGTTCGATTCGGTCGTGTCATGTACTTCCGTGTTAAGAAGGAAAATAGTTTTGCATTGACTGAGTAGGCGTGGCTTGTTGTCAGGTAAAGTTCCTTAATTAACGGGCTAGCTCGGTTAGCTTAGCACTTCAACGGAGTCAGCTTGAAATATTTCGTTCGTACTGCAGCAGTAACACGAAACGGAAATGGTTGCTCACAGTCACATTATTTACTGTCATACTAAAAAAAAGACTACCAATTGTGAAAACAGTCTGAGAAAAAGAGAACGGTGAAGACCTGTTGGCCGTTCATGTGCCCACATACCCCATGATGCTTTGTGCCAACTCACGTCAGCCAACAACAAGGGAAGCGAAAGACAAGTCGCCACTTTGTATGCTTCTCAATACCGTGTCGACATAAATTAAATTCATGTGATAAGTTTACGTGTCTACAAATGTTTATTTTACATATCTTTTTCTTTATCTGAAACATTTCCTCACGGGTATTAGTTAGAATATAACAGAATATTTTTGGCAATGAACAGAGCTCCCATATGGTCTAGCGGTTAGGATTCCTGGTTTTCACCCAGGCGGCCCGGGTTCGACTCCCGGTATGGGAACTACCATTTTGGCGCCACCAAAGCAACAGTAGCATCCTTCTCGAAATTCAGAGCGACCTCTTACGTATGGAAGATAAATGCACAAGGCTACCGTAATTAGAAACGAGGAAGTAACAATTGACATTCCTTAACTTTTATTGATAAATATTCTCATTTTAAACATCAACATTCCAAGAAATTCACAATCTTCAATCATCGGTGAGCTATTTTTAGATCAGCTACTCATGTGGTCCTTTGGGGTGACCTGGTGCCAACAAGCGTATCGTTGGTGACCCCTGCCTGGCAACTTATTCGATATTGTGCAAAAAAATCAAATAAATAAAAGCCGCAAAAAAGGCATGAAGCCCTGTAAAAGGCTGGTGAAATTCCATGACGTCTTTTACCAAAACACAAATGACGCCTAATGACACAGTGGGAAATGTGAGAATACTTTTACAGGGCAGTGAATGGTTTCACTTTTACAACTCACTCAAAAGAACAGCAGGGGATCCTCCAGGGGTGCTGTGCTCAGTGCTAATAATCCACTGACAAAAGTCTTTTTAAATACTTGGAGAGGAGTGAATAACATGGACCCCGGATGGCATTTTGCAAGGCGAATTACCATCTGAAGTGCACAGTGGAGTGAATGTGAATTACAGCCATATGTGAACTCAAGGATCTGAATTTTTCGATACAAAACGGCACAGCTCCCCTCGGTGGTGGATTATTTTCACAACAATCACTGATGGCAATCGCCTTCAATTAAAAAAAAAAAAACAACTTTTTTTTATACATGTCAGTGAATACCTGATGTTTATTTGATTATTTAAACAGAATTTTCAGGGATTCTATTTATTTATTGGATTTTATCCATCGACCCATCTGTTTTAATATCATACAATGAGGAAAATGAGCAGCTTGACATTTTTGGGGGATCAGTTTCTCCTATGGAAGAGCAAATAAACATCAAATTCTAATTCAAATTTCAAAACATTTTTCAAACCGACACACACACACACACACACACACACACACACACACACACACACGCACACACACACACACACACACACACACAAAATAAACAACAATAATTGTTCAATAAACAGTAATGGGGATGGTTTCATTATACACTTTAATGCAAAATAAAATTATATTCAATTAATCAAACGAATTCTATTTTAAAAATAATAACTAGTGACAGCTCTTTATTTATTATTCGGGAAAAGTTGTTATTTTTGAGGAGACAGTACTATAGAAAAAAGTAATATTTTGAGTCCAGTCTTCACCGTCCGTCATGGCGAGTGAACGGACACCTCCATGTCTGCTACCTGACTTCCTCGCTCTTCCCCTGCCATCAACCCGACCGCTCCCCTCTCGCTTTCCGGGGGCTCGGCGGTGCCCGACGCGCCGGCGCCGCCGCGGCAGTTGCTTAATAGCGGCGGCAAGGGGATGCTGCGGGCCAGCTCCTCCATGTGCCGCGCAAACTCCTTGGTTCTGTACTGGGTGACCTTGGCCAGTTCCATTGTCTTGGCCGAGGTGATGATGGGAATGTGACGGGCGATCTCCAGGGCCTTCTGGACCTTCTCGGCGCCCTCGGTGCGGAAGAACTCGTTGATGGCCCGCTCGGTCTTCTTCAGGTGGCTTCGGACCATGCCCAGCAGGGCCACATTGAGGACCATGGTGACGGAGAAGGCGACAAGACAAACGCCCACGAAGTAGACGCCCAGGCCGCTGTGGGTATAGGCCACGCGGACGGTTACGCTGTAGTTGCCGCCGTCTGTTACGCACATGTAGCGCCCGCGGTCCTCGAAGGAGACACCGCTGATGTTGAGTTGCCCCTTTTCCTCGATAAGCCACTTCCCGCCTGCGAGTACAAAATGACGAGTGTAATGTTGCACTTTTTGCTCGATAAGCCATTTCCCCAATAGTTCTTGAGTGGTCCTGCAAGAAACAAGTCACTTCCCACCTAAAGAATGGAGATTACTGTGACGTTAAGTTCATTTCTTCATTTCCTCCTACCTGGTTCCTCGACCAGCTGACGTCCGCCGGGACCGTACCATCTGACATCACCGTGGCCCCCCGTCACGTTGCACTCGATCAAGGCGTCTGTTCCCTCCTTGAGCACGACACTGGCGGACTCTGTCTCCTGCTCCGAGCGATTCTCGGCGCCATCAACCACGCAGGTGCAGAGGAGCAGCAGCACGGGCATGTTTTTCGCCGTTGGCATGTCGACAAGGGGCAGACCTGCAGAAACGGGTCAGGTGACATTTTCACACTCCCATCAGCCGTTGTAGTTGCATGTGCAGTGTACGCTCCAACCAATGATTCATGAAACTGAAATCAAGAACAATTTTTAACACACACTTACGCACATGGATGCACGCACACACACACGCTTAATAATAATCATGATAACAATGGTAAATATAATTAACACTGAGCTAAAGTCTCGTGAGATGCCGTCTCCACGTGGAATGAAGGTTAGAAATCTATAATTTGGGGAAATGGAGGTTCCACTGTACATTAAATAACACGGACGCACACATCCACGCACACAGTCAAAGACGTGTTCGAAAATAAGGTCTTACTTGTGCTCAAGCAGACTGCAAAATTAAAATCCTCAACCGACACAAACTACTTCCAATTTTAGACGCTTAATAGGAGTGGAAATGTGTAAAATAGATTGGTCTTTCATCCATAAGTCCTCTTGTTCACGTTAAAACTGCATTAAAAGTTGAAAAGGTTCGATTCGGTCGTGTCATGTACTTCCGTGTTAAGAAGGAAAATAGTTTTGCATTGACTGAGTAGGCGTGGCTTGTTGTCAGGTAAAGGCGTGGACAAACTTCGCTGTTTTTTATTTAAAGTGTATAAATTGTAGTTTTATTTGCACCTCTTTTTAATTATAACAATAATAATATATAGTATAAAACCATACAATACATTTACTTGAATTACACATACGTTGATGTGAACTAGACACTAATATTTACGTCTTGTACTAAGCAATTTCGTGACGACCGGAAATTGTTTTTTCGCTTCGTATTTAGGTAGCGGATGCGAGTCGAGTGGGTGTTGTTTGTTGTCAGGTATCTCGACGAACTTCGCTGTTTTATTTCTCCTCAAAATTAAACATTAAATAGTAGCTATATTTTTGTTTTTAGATAATTAATATACTTAGAGTGACCTAGTCTTTGTACGTACTGGCGGCAGATCTCACGTTTTCCCTGAGCTAAGACAGACCTTTCCATACTTTTATTTTGAAACAATCAATCGGATCTTCTTTTGTTACCAATTCGTAGGAAGAAAAGACACATTTGTGACGTGGCTAATCATCTGGAAGACAAAAAGACAACATTTTTAGAACATTTAGGCATTTGATCCGCTCTGAAATACAAGAACGATAAACTCATTTTGTGGACCCATGTATTTTTGTTGTTTTTGACAGGGAAACTTTGCACGGAGGCTAGCGTAAACTGCTAGCTTCCACACTGACAGCTGGAGAGGAAGAGACGTGGTGAGCTGTTTACAAAGTGGTGTCTCCTAAAAATCTGTAAAATGCAATCAAAGCGCATGAAAAGCGACCAACTTCGGTTTCTTACACAACCGCTAGTTTGCCAAAAGCTACGCAATAGTATCTCTGGCCGAAACTACCGAGCAATGTCATTAAATATTGTCAACAAAACAGCAATTTTACTAATTCGCATGGCTGACTCGTTTTAAAACATCCACAATTAATCGTTTTCGGGACTTTTGGACTTTGTACTTCCACGTAGCTCGTAGATAATATGTGTATGTTTTTATGGTCCAAAAGGCACGCAATTTAATTGCACATAAAACAGAGTTACAATTCCACCCGCAATAAGACAAATACTTGTAAATAAACACGAATACTGATTTGAAATCAAATATAGCAATATAATGTGTTTAGCGTGAAATATATCAGATGGACCCAAACCTTTTAGACTGACTGATTTAAAGACAAGAGGCAGGGCGACTGTGATGAAAGTAGAGAAGCAAGGATGGTAAGGTACTTGGGAAGGAAGGGTCCAAGGAGCAAGGATGGTATGAAAGAAGGAAGGGATCAAGCAAGGATGACGGCAGAATGTAATTATAACAATAATAATATATAGTATAAAACCATACAATACATTTACTTGAATTACACATACGTTGATGTGAACTAGACACTAATATTTACGTCTTGCACTAAGCAATTTCGTGACGACCGGAAATTGTTTTTTCGCTTCGTATTTAGGTAGCGGATGCGAGTCGAGTGGGTGTTGTTTGTTGTCAGGTATCTCGACGAACTTCGCTGTTTTATTTCTCCTCAAAATTAAACATTAAATAGTAGTTATATTTTTGTTTGTAGATAATTAATATACTTAGAGTGACCTATTCTTTGTACGTACTGGCGGCAGATATCACGTTTTCCCTTAGCTTCGATAGACCTTTCCATACTTTTATTTTGAAACAATCAATCGGATCTTCTTTTGTTACCAATTCGTAGGAAGAAAAGACACATTTGTGACGTGGCTAATCATCTGGAAGACAAAAAGACAACATTTTTAGAACATTTAGGCATTTGATCCGCTCTGAAATACAAGAACGATAAACTCATTTTGTGGACCCATGTATTTTTGTTGTTTTTGACAGGGAAACTTTGCACGGAGGCTAGCGTAACTGCTAGCTTCCACACTGACAGCTGGAGAGGAAGAGACGTGGTGAGCTGTTTACAAAGTGGTGTCTCCTAAAAATCTGTAAAATGCAATCAAAGCGCATGAAAAGCGACCAACTTCGGTTTCTTACACAACCGCTAGTTTGCCAAAAGCTACGCAATAGTATCTCTGGCCGAAACTACCGAGCAATGTCATTAAATATTGTCAACAAAACAGCAATTTTACTAATTCGCATGGCTGACTCGTTTTAAAACATCCACAATTAATCGTTTTCGGGACTTTTGGACTTTGTACCTCCACGTAGCTCGTAGATAATATATGTATGTTTTTATGGTCCAAAAGGCACACAATTTAATTGCACAGTTACAATTCCACCCGCAATAAGACAAATACTTGTAAATAAACACGAATACTGATTTGAAATCAAATATAGCAATATAATGTGTTTAGCGTGAAATATATCAGATGGGCCCAAACCTTTTAGACTGACTGATTTAAAGACAAGAGGCAGGGCGACTGTGATGAAAGTAGAGAAGCAAGGATGGTAAGGTACTTGGGAAGGAAGGGTCCAAGGAGCAAGGATGGTATGAAAGAAGGAAGGGATCAAGCAAGGATGACGGCAGAATGTAAAAATGGATGGCACTGAAAGGGAGAAAGGATGTATGGATGGAAAGAAGGAAACAAGAATTTATGAAGAAAGGAAGGGAGAAAAGATGGATGGAACAGAGAGGAACAAGGATAGTATGAAAGACAGGAAGGAAAGACCATAGCAAGGATTGAGGAAGGTACCGTCTCTTGAAAAGTCCACGTCAGCTTTACAGATGCCATGTCTTTTCCCTTCAGGCATGCGCTAAGAGTCGACCATGTCGGACAACGAAGCCAGCGCACCCGAGGTTCAGGCCGCCGAGACGCCCGACGGCTCCCCGCCGACCTCTCCCGACGTGTCGACGGATGTGGCGCCCACCAGGAAAGCCCGGAGGAGGGCGGAGCCCCAAGCCCAATTGCCAGAGGAACCCAAAATGGACGAGGAGCCGGCAAAGGTAGCTGTCAGACACAGAAAACGAATGACTTTGTTCACATAGAGTAAGAACGATCAAAATAGTCCTTTTGTCCATGAAAAGTAAAAAAGCTTAATGCTTTGTTCATAAACGACAGAACAATCATTAACCGGAGATGTTTATTCACCAAAAAAAAAAGAAAAAAAAGAAAAAAACATAAAATAATTGTATTCCTGAATCATTTAATTTAAAAAACAAAAAAAGTCATTTTGTTCACCAAAACAGATAAAAAGAATGAACTTCTTTTTCCACTTACGGTTTTTGGATTTTGTTTGCAATTATTGATCACATTGCTCCTTTTTTTATTTTTTATTTTTTTTTTTGAGGGGCCACCGAGTCAGTCTACAGTTATGCAGGGAGGTTGGGGTTTCTGGGGTGACTGGGGCAAATCCATCCTCTCCACTGCCACCGCCACCGTGGCCACTGTGGGTGAGTACACAATCCAGCTGCCCGACCAACGTCCGCACGCTGTGACATCATCATGTCGTTCGCCCCTCAGGCCAGGGGCTGACCCAAGTCATCGAGAAGGCCGAGACATCGCTGGGCATCCCGAGTCCCGCCGAGCTGTCGGTTCAAGCGGCAGACGACGAGAAGGCGGAGGAGCAGCAGCGGCGGGAAGCGGGTGAGATGGAACGGCCGGCCGGCGCCATGGGGATGCTCACGTCGCTCACCAGCGTTGTTCAGAACACGGTAAGTCCCAACGGGGCGACCGCACAGTTCCGAGGGATGCTGTCAGGCGGCGCCATTGCATCCGACGTGCCTGCAGGGGAAGACGGTGATCAGCGGCAGCCTGGACGCTCTCGAGTTCATCGGGAAGAAGACGATGGACGTGATTGCGGAAGGCGACCCCGGTTTCAAGAAGACCAAAGGCCTGATGATCGGGACTTCCACCCTCTCTCAGGTGAACTTCAGCAAGTTGGGCAGCGGGAGCACCGAGAGGCCAAGGACTGACGCTTGCGTCTTTTGGGTCAGGTGCTGAGGGAGGCTAAGGAGCGAGAGGAGCTTCAAACGGAGGAGTCGTCGGACTCTGAGAAGAAGCCGGTGGCTCACTACGGGGTCCTCTTTGACCAGTATCAGGGCCTCGCTCACCTTGAGGCCCTGGAGATGCTTTCTCGGGAAAGCGAGTCAAAGGTCGGAGTGGAAGGGAGGGCGAGGCGAGGATTTTGGCCAGTTTATTTGTAGTCATTTAAATTTTTTTTTTTATTGGACAGGTGAAGTCGGTGCTGACGACGCTGTCGGGAGACGAGCTGAGCAAGCTGAGAGATGAGCTGGGGCTCATCAAGGCCGCCTTCTCCATGATGGAGTTTGACGACGAAGACGTGGACGAGAAGAAAGGTATCAAAGCCCAACATGAGCTGTTCTCATTTCAAAATCATTTCAATTCCATAAACGCCTCCCGAGTTAAAGTTCCATTTCCTGTCCGGTGGTCATCACTTCCGCTATTCCTGTGTGTAATTCCAGACCAGGATGGCGCCGAGTTTGAAGCGGAGCTCGGCCAAGCCCTGGAAGGTCTCCGTGTTTCCACCACCGCCGAAAAACTCAGCAAGGTGCCCATAATTCCATGATATGCAAAGCGTATGGAAATCCATTTGAACAAGTTATCCCAAATCCTTGACAAGGTCCTCTTACTCGTACACTCTTGGTCCTTGCAAGTAAGACGAATCAGCGCACGGCTAGGATATGACGTGAATATCAAAAAGCGTTTTCCATGAATGTGACCGCCAAGCAGGCTTGCAAAGACGCCTGCGACGTGATCGTGGACTTCAGCAAACAGGCAGAGGACGACGAGGAAGAGAGGGGCCAGCTCACAGTGGAGGTATGGACGCATTCGGTGAAACAGCACCATCATCTGGTCAAAATATGGAGCTGCATCATTGGTGTAAAAAAATAATAATAATAATAATAATAAAAAAATCAGACGGCAATCAAAAAATGTCGACTTTTTGTCCTCCCCAGGAGGTGAACGCCGCCGCCATCAGGAGTCTTGCCGAGCTGACGGCGCGCTCCATCGAGCTTTTCCACAAGCTGGGCGAGGGCCTCCTGCTGTCCAACGGAGACGTGGAGGTGGACATCTTGTCGCAGTAAGATGTTTTTTTTTGGGAACGGTACAAGCAAAAAGAAATTCTGATTTGTTCTTTTAATCGACGTCAACAGTATCTTATTGACACAATTAATGTGCTGAAGTTGGAAATGACAAGATCAGACAAAAATCCACACAAGATCAGACAAAAATCCACACCCTTGGCAAGTTTGACTACGTTATACTACAAGTCTCACCTTCCTTCCTTTTGCGTCCTCAGGCTGACGGTTGTCCTGTGTAAAGAAGTCTCGCTGCTTTCCAAGAAGTTCACCACCTGTCTAACAGCGGCTGGGGTGCGTAGAAACATGAATCCTGGAAAAAACAGGAAAAGATTCAGGGATTTATCTCGGATCCTTTTTTTTTTTTTTTTTGCCCCTAGTCAAACGAGAAGGGAGAAGTGCTCAACCCACTTATAACGGGAGTCTTCTTAGAGGTTTGTGTCTGAATCTAAGAGCCCAGGTTGAGTGGCTCATAAGCACTAAACTGTTTGCCCCTCACACAGGCATCGAACAGTGCGTCGTACATTCAGGATGCCTTCCAACTCCTGATGCCCATCCTGGAGATCTGCCACATCCAGAGGAGAGCCAACCCGCCCGACCACTGATTTTTTTTTTTTTTTTCCTTCCCCAGTTTCAACTGGTTTTAACTACCGGTATATGTTTTGTATCTGTCAAACTAGCCACTATGGAACTCTTACCACTGCTGCTTTGCAAGTGGCATCAGTTCAAGTTCTGAACCCCCCCAAAAAATCCTTCTCACTCAAAGCTCAGGTGGTCAGATATGAAGTCTTGTGGTCAGGTCATGTGCAGAGCGGTGGAACAAACAGACGAAGTGCTTTAAAATAAAACATTTTATAGGTATAAGTGTGTGTTTTCATTCCACTGCTAAACTGAAATCACACATACACACACACACACACGCACACACACACACATATATAAATATGAATGAATACTGTTAATATCACCCCCTCCATCCCACAAAAAAAAAAAAAAAAAAAAAAAGGATTTTCCTACCAATCACCCTCCGGGCGACAGGTGGCGACAATCACATGAACCGGAAGTCGTTGGCACCACAAAGAAAGAACCAATCAGAGTCGTTGGCGGAAACGACTAAGAAGCCCGGTACAGCACTTGCTAGCTCGCCTCCGTGGACGAGATTCTGAGGTACAAACTACTTTCGAATTATTTTCATTTCGGCGACAGATTTCTTTTGGTGTTGATATGGTTGCAGGTGTCGTCGTTTTCGTCTACGAAACAAAAACGTAGCAGTTGAGCGACCGGCGACGTTCACGCCGTCGTGAGCGAGAAGATGTGTTGGCTAGTCAACATTAGCTTGAGTGCTAAACTTCCGGTGTCGTTACTTATCCCGTTATGAAGTCAAGACACTCTCAGTATTTATGCTCACACGATCGCTTAAAGAGGCGGAATTACTACTGCGTTGTTTTTAAGTTCCGACAAGTGAAAGCAACATCTTAGCTCTCCGGCTCGGTTCTTGTAAACAACTCCACGCCATACCCAGCATGCAACCCGCGCAGCTGAGAAAAAAAATAAACCAATCAAATCACGAATATTAGAAGCTAAAATAACTGGAGGCATACTACATACATTTATTTCTAATTTTATGTCTGCGTTTATTTTAAAATTACATATTTTCCACCGATATGAACAGAATGTCTGTTTTGCACATTTTATTTAAATTTACTACCTAGAAAATAAACTGGAGTGTTGTTTCCAAATATGTGATGAAGTTTAATATTGACAAACGCTGAAATGAGTTGAGGAGCTTCATTTAGACAAAATGTAATTATCTGCTGTTTCCTAAAAGGCCCTATTTTGTCATGAAGTGGTGCCAAAGCACTAATTGGAATCTCAGGAAGCACGTTGAAGCATCTTGAGAGCCAAGATTTGTATTTGGGGGAGGAGAGCCTGAGCTGTTGGCAAAAAGTGCAATTCCCATACACTTAAAAAAAAAGTTTCATCCTGAATGCATGTTTTCCCCATTGTCAGATATTATTTGCCCCCTTCCCAGAACAGCCGCAACCCAAGAGCGCCGCAGACCTGTAGGTGGGGATCGTCGAAAGGTCTCGTGAGCCGCCGCCAACATGCCGGCCGCACTCACGGATGCCAGCCAGATCATCTGCGAGGTCTGGGCCAGCAACGTGGACAACGAGATGAAGAAAATCCGACAGATCATCCAGAGCTACAACTACATCGCCATGGTAACTGATTACACCCACTCCGACAAAGTGTTTAAGGTCACATCGTCAAAAGGTTAAATATGAGCGCTTATATATTTATATATTTCTTTTGAATGGCAAGGACACGGAATTTCCCGGCGTGGTGGTTCGGCCAATCGGCGAGTTCCGCAGCACGGTGGACTACCAGTACCAGCTGCTGCGCTGCAACGTGGACTTGCTCAAGATCATCCAGCTGGGCCTCACCTTCATGAACCAGGACGGCGACTACCCGCACGGCACCACCACCTGGCAGTTCAACTTCAAGTTCAACCTCACGTACGCGCGCACGCACTGCCGTTTTCCAATTGCTCACGCTTGCCTTTTCTCCCTCTCTCGCTCTTATTCTGTCTTTTGTCCCGCTTTCACCAATCCTACCATACCCTCTCTCGCTCCTTATTTTTGTCTTTGTCTCTCACTCTTTCAAACCTTTGACTCAGTTGCAAGGGTGTTCTCGTTCATGAATACTATTAACTTGTACACGCGGTGTGGAAAATGAAAAATGTCTCTCTCTCTCTTTCCAGAGAAGACATGTACTCTCAAGACTCGATCGACCTCCTGCAGAACTCGGGCCTTCAGTTCAAGAAGCATGAGGAGGAAGGCATCGACACGCTCTACTTCGCCGAGCTGCTTATGACGTCAGGCCTGGTGCTGTGCGACAACGTCAAGTGGCTCTCCTTCCACAGGTGGGTGCCGGCCGCCCATTTTTATTCTACCGGCCCGGTGGCGGTCGTCATGACAACAAGCAACGTCGTCCAACTCGCCCCCCTCCAGCGGCTACGACTTTGGCTACCTCGTGAAGCTGCTGACGGATGCCAGGTTGCCCGAGGAGGAGCACGACTTCTTCCAGATCCTCAACCTCTTCTTCCCCGCTATCTACGACGTCAAATATCTGATGAAGAGCTGCAAGAACCTCAAGGTACACCAACAAACCCACAACAGGCTTTCGGATCACCCGAATTGAAGGGAAGACATTTTAGACCAACCTAAAGAAAAAGAAAAGGTGCTGTACCTCCATCAGTGCCTTTTGTGTTTTCAACTCTCAGGGCGGCTTGCAGGAAGTGGCGGACCAGCTGGAGCTGAAGCGTATCGGGCGGCAGCATCAGGCGGGTTCTGACTCGCTGCTCACCGGCATGGCCTTCTTCAGGATGAAAGAGGTAGCACGCGCTCTTCCACGCAGGGAGCGTTGAGGTCGCTCATCGCTGACCAGCCCATCTTTCGCTTCCCCGTCAGCTGTTCTTCGAGGACAACATCGACGACGCCAAGTATTGCGGCCGCTTGTATGGCCTGGGCTCGGGCTCCACGCAACCCCAGAACGGCATCGCCAGCTCGGGCCAGGAGGAGAGCAACAACAAGCACTGACTGGCGGCCTTGCCCTCGTTGCACTTGTTTTAGAAACCTTTTAAATCCATTGTTTGTTTGTTATGGGGTTCGCTTGTTGTCATTGGCGAGCGTGGGACCACAACACCAGCAGCAGTTTTTCTTACCAAGCTGCGCTCACTCGGTTTTAAAGTGAACGCCGGTAGGGCCCTCCACCCATTGTAAATTTCAAATGGATAATTGTTTTTTTTTTTGAAAGAGAAATAAAAACGTTTTAGAATTTTTCTCCAGATGTTAAGAGAGAACGTTTTAAACGCATGCGTCCGTTTTTTGTCCGGGCCAAACTACTGTCGGCGTGAAGATGTTACCGTTGTTTTTAAGTTCTGACTTGTTTTAAATTGTTGTACATTAAATTGTTTTGTATTTTCAACATACGCTTGCTTCTTTTTTTTTTTTTTTAAGTTAGCAAAAAGGAAGCTTTGACATACGTTCTGACTTTTTGTTTTTAATTCAACAAAATGGCTGTACAGTAGAATGGGTCCACGACTTAGCTCAAGAATCGCCGGGAGGCCTTGCTTAGCATCGGGCATGTTCCGTATTTCCGCAGCAGGTCTTTGGCGTCCCTCTGCAGGGATTCGGAAATGGAGGCGCCGAGGTGGAGTAGGACCAGGCAACACTCTGCCACATCAGGACGAGGATACAACTAGAAAGTGGAGCCAAGGAGGAGGATGCCGACTGGTTAAAACAGAAACTTGGAACGAGCTGAGAAATCCAATGATTGCACTCATCCCAGGGTACAGGCTGAGCAAAGGGGGTCCAAGAACTGACCCTTGAGGGACCCCATATGTCATGGCCATTCAACCTGATTCCAAACTGCCGATGGTCACCAACTCACAAAAATAACTCCTCCGAATAGAATCTCAACCATTTTAGGACTGTTCCATTTACTCCTACCCAATAGTATCGATTTGTGGGGGTGGGTGGGCAGGAAATCGGACCAAATATGGACATTGGGGGTTTCGCTATGACGTGGATCACCTTTTGTACTGCTTGAATTTAGTCATTTTGTTACACTCATCCCATGTTGGTACCTTGACGGTTTCAGGAATGTCAGCCAGCTGCGTTTGGTGTTTTGCCATCTTTGCGCTCAAGGAGAGAAAAGTCTCCTCTTCTTCAGGCCTGAAGAAAAGAAAAGAAAACCACACAGTTACAAGATGGCGACAAAATAGGCCGCAAAGCCCACAAAGGTGCAGCCTCGTGGTCCTATGGTTATTTTTAGAACAGTATTTTACCGATGATCCCAAGCACTCACTGTTCAGCCTCGGCAGGTTGCTCCCCGTTGGCGGCCATGTTGCGTCCGTGCTGAGCCACCATGGCGGCCAGGCGCTGCTGCACTTCCTCCGTCGCCCGCCGCTCGGCCTGCCACGCGACGTGAGCGTCGGACAGCAGCGAAGACGCGTCAAAGTCCAGCTCGCCGGACGTCTTGGCTTCTTCCGGGTATCCTTCGGCATGGAGCCCGTTGCTGATGATTTCATCAGCTGTGCGTCGCCACCACAACTCGTACAGACGGTGGTAGGCGGCCCACGCCCGTAAGGTATCGGCCTCGGTCCGGGCTTCTTCACCCACGTCGCAATGGACCTCTGTCAAGGCAGCTGCCAGAATGAGAAGCAGGGCACCCGAGACCTGAAAGTCGGCGGCCTCCCGGAGCCATGCTGCCGCCAGCCACAGCTCCTTCACCAGCGTGCCGCCGCCGTCGTCGAGTAACCATGATAGGATCCCACTGGCCACGTGACGGGACAAACCCAAAAGCACCTAACGGAAAACGATCAGCTCATTGAGACATCATATCGGCGAAATGGGTCAAACCCAGCTAGTGCCAAGTCCAACTCAGTAAAAAAAAAACGAGTTAGCCCACTTGGCTTCTGGGTGGCTGGCATACAACCTGCGTGAGTGGGAGGCTAGCGGTGAGCGCGGGGCTCTCCATGTTCTGGAGCTCCACAAGCAGAGCGCGGAGGTCGTCGCGGTCGCCTTCCGAGTCAACGCCAAAGTGTTGCGTCCAGACATGGCGCGCCCGCTCCAGGATGCTGCCCTCGGCCGGCCATGCGTGCCCGGTGCCGCGCATCTCGGGGAGGACGTCGGCGAGGGAGGCGCACAGCAGCTCAGTCACGCTGAGGTGAAGCCTGTGAACCTGCGCAGGATTTTTCATGGAACTTGAATTGACTGATTTTGTAACGTTTAAAGAAACAGAAGTGATTTGTATTTTATGGTACATTTAAAAGAAATATTTGTTCACATATTTTAAAATACTTGCAGTAGTAAGTAACCTATGCCTCATTTTATTAATTTGGTTCTTGTATTTCTAAGCCCAGTCTTGGCAGTGAAATTATATTGATTAAAAAAAAAAGTGTCAGCACTGACCAGGAGGCCCTTGTGGGAGGCGAGGACCTCCTGCGCAGCGACCCAGTCCCGCGCCGCCGCCGAATCTTTGGCGCAGCGCAGCGCCAGCGACTGGGCTAGAGCGACCTCGCCCGCCACGCTGGCCAACCGCTCCGCCGTCCTCAGTGAGGTCGCGTCGTTCTTGCGGGCAATCACCTTGGCGGCGTCGAAGCTGGCACCCGCCGCGATGTAACTAGGAGACGAAATTCGGAAGGCAGGGGGGGGGCGACTTAGGTCATAATTATGCCACAGCAATCATCTAGCTACTCTGCATGTCGCCCACGACATAAAACTCTCGAAATAGCAATTAGCGTTTGATTTCGAACCACGAATTGCTAAAGAGCCAAGTCACCATTTGGCGGCTGCAGAGAAATGTCCGTCTTTCTCCAAAACGACGGCCCAGCTGCTGTAGAGCTCCTTCAGGACGGGATCTTCAGCCGGCAGCCGCGCTTTGGCCAGAGCGATCGCCTCCCTAGAACAAGAAATAGAGAATGAAAACCGTTGCCCCTGACGTGAGGAATCTCAACACGGTACCTGTAGAGCTTGTGCGAGTGTAACAACTGGACGGCCTGGTACACTTGATTGATGGACAGAAGGTGAGCGGCCGCCTTCACGTGCTGCTCCTGCAGGCACAGCTGCTTGACGTAGCGCTCCACGGCATCGCGCCACACCGCGTAGCCCGCTGCAAAACCCGCGCCACCCCCGGCCGCCAAAAAAAAGTTACTCGCTGCCTTGTAATGGTGACATTTCACACGACGACACCCAAAGCACTCACCCATAGGAGCCACGGCGATGAGGTGGTCACTCAGCTCTCCTCTGTCCGCGGCCAGTCGCAGCGCCCCCTCCAGGTCGCCGCTCCACAGCCGGAGGTAGACGGCCGACTCGACGTGGCCGCTCTCCACGTGAGCCTCTTCTAAGAAAAAAACAACAACAAAAAAAACTCTAAATGTCTTTTGCCAAGGTGGAGGTGCTCGCCCTGGCCTGCCGGAGGCGCTGACGTGCCAAAGCAAGAAAACAGTCAACACCGCCATATACACACATGACATGCAACAAACTTTTCACACAGTCTCCACACACACACGCACACACACCAGTGTCGTGTGTCATGGAGGCCAGGGTGAGACAATCCTGGAGCAGATCCTCTTTGGGCCGATGGTCCATGGATGTGCTGAGGGGAAGGATGGAGCGAGACTTCTTCTTCTTCAGAGCGCTCGAGTCTGCAAACACTACACACACACACACACACACACACACACACACACACACACAAGTTACACGTGAACACCTTACATAGCCGCCACACGCATGCACACATCCAACGTGGATTTTAGACACAAGCCACGCACACGTTCCCCCCCACATGCGTCGTGGAAACTTACCTTGTTGGTCTTTGCTCTTGCCTCCAGTTGTGCTTTTCCTTTGCATCGCTAAGGTGGATGAGCTTGGAACAACACGAGGAGAGAAGGTTCCCTTTTCACCTGGTGGAGGCACAGGACTGCTGGCAGAGCGGACCTCTTCCTGTTCGGGTTCATCCGAGGCTTCCTGTCCATTACCGACCGCCGCCTCGGTCACGTGCTCGCCGTTGACTGCCGGACACGCCGCTTCCGATGCCTTTTTGCTCTTCTTCTTCTGCTTGGCCTTCTCCTTCAGGTCCACCATCTTCTTCCCTGAGAGGACGAAGATGCGGATCTTCGGCTTTGGCGGTTTAAAAGGCGCAAGGGCATCAAGCGGGTGGAGAGTCACCTTTGGGCGGCTTGGTGAACTCCTGCTTGGAGACTCTCCACTCTTGCACGGTGAAGTCCTTCCCTCCGGTCCAGAGGACGTCCGGGTCCACGGGGGACCAGTCCACGCTCAGCAGGGAGCTCGCGTGGCCGCGGTAGTTGGAGAGCGCCGCTTCCTGCTGCACGTCCCACACCTGAATGACACGCAATTTAAGAAAAGAAAAAAGTGCTCTCTCTTACGAGTACCAGTCAAGGGGCGAGCTGCAGCATTGTGGACCCACTGGGGACGCTGAATGGAGGACTGGCTGACTCCAAAGTCAAGTGCATTACAGTAAGCCATCTCAGGCTGGGCTGACCGACACTGACCTGGGCGGTTCCGTCGTACGAGACGCTGGCCAGCCTGCCGCTGTGATGCGGACTCCAAGCCAGGCCGGTGATTTTGGCCGTGTGGCCGCACAATCTGCGATACGGCTCTGTCAACACCAACGGGCTCTCCGGAGGCTTCTCTGCACGCGACAACATACATTTACCCTGACATTCCTTGAACATCCCCAAGAGAGTAATTTCGATTCTTTTACGGTACCTATGACCTGCCGCAGGTCGTGGACGTAGATGATGGCGTTGCAGGAGCCCGAGGCCAGCAGGCCGTGCAGCTCCGCGGGCGCGTTGTCTTCGGGGTGCCATCGTAGCACGTTGATGACCTTGTGGTGCTGCTGGATGCTGCACAGCAGCTTCAGCGACGGAGCCTGGTAGACGTCGATGCACCTGCGGGAAGACGAGGGGGACGGACGACGTGATCGGACGTGTTGCCAGCACATCAAGTGCGCAGCCGGCCGGGCTTCGTTACCCGTCCTCGTTGCCGATAGCCACGACTTTGCCGTCCGGCTTCCAGCTGAGGTCGGTGTGAGGAGATAGCTTGTGCTGTTGGCAAAACGCAAGTCAGCGTTTGCGCCGTTAGTTTCTTTTCACAACATATCATAATAGATGGAATATTACAAAATGTCAAAAGTTGAACAGCAGCACTTTGCCCCCTCCCACCTTGATGTTATTTGTCTGCCGGATGAGTTTGTCAATGTCGCATGCGTCACCGCTCAGCTTGGTGGGGTCGTGCTGAAGGATGACGCCCTCGCCGGCGCAGCTGTACAGGCTGTGAGACGCCTTGCCCTCCGCCGCGCCTGCGGGTCACATGCACACGACCTCAGCGGGAAACACGGCGCCGCCATGACTTGCAAGGCGTATTACTTTGGAGTCAGCCAATCCTCCTTTAAGCGTCTCCAGTGGGTCCACAATGCTGCAGCTCGGTACTCGTAAGAGGGAGCACATAACTCCTAACCTGGCATCCCTTGACTGGCTCCCCACATATTTGAAAGTTCTTTTTGAGATTCCATTATTTGGTTTCAAATGCCAAAGTCAAGTCACTCGCGTAACTAGTAGATGGGCCTTGTAGACTGATCCCTCCATCGGCTGCGCAAGTTTAAATGTGATCGGAAGAGCAGATGCCTTGTAGCGGCCACTCAGCATACAGGTGTTTAAATGTAGTTAAATAAAAAAAAAAAAACAAAAACGAACACTCTTAGTGAGACAAATGACCTGGGCTGACGTTAAAAGCTTCTTTTCAGCTCATTAGAGCAGCATACAGGTGTTTAAATGTAGTTAAATAAAAAAATAAAAAAAAACGAACACTCTTAGTAAGACAAATGACCTGGGCTGACATTAAAAGCTTCTTTTCAGCTCATTAGAGGCGATCGGCAGATGGTCGGCATGGCAACAATCAGGGCCCGTGAGCCAGGGTTTGACGGATGGACTCATTAAAACGCCATCTGCCCTAAGTTGCTTAAATGAACTGGGCTCGTTCAGTTACACAGTCAATTATAAGGCTAGAGAGAGAGGCGGGTGCAGACTTTTGCGGGTTTTTTTTTTTTTTGTCTGCTGACTAGCTTCATTGTTGTGTTGCTGACGGGTCAAAGTGGCAAAGACGCTTTTACCAAATGACATCGGAGGGAGCGGCGGTCCCCAGGCCAGCGAGTACACCGTCTTTTTGTGGTAGGTGCTCGAAATCTGAGGCGGTCTGCGAGGAAACCACAAAGTTACCAACAAGTGGATGGAAACTGTTGAATAAGATGAGTTTGTTTTTTTTCTTACTTGCTGGAGAAGACTTCGTAGATCCCCACTTTGCCGTCTTCAGTTCCAAACGACAAGGTTCCCTCTCGTTTTGGGTGCCAAGCCAGCTGCAAAAAAAACAACAAAGAAACAAACAAAAAAAAAAACGAAATGAAATGACGTCATAATGTAGGATAGCCTTTGAAAATATTAAATCGCGAATATGCGAAGGACACTGCCAATATTTTAAAAACGGGGAAAAAAATCTGTTGGTTTTGGCCAATTTTTCTCTCTGTTGTAAAGTTGAACAAATCATAAAAAGACAAAGTACAGTTAAAAAACTTTTTTTGTAACTGATCATTTGCCAAATCATCAGAATCTGCATCAATTAAAAAGAAATCCCGTGAGGAAATCGTGGCTTCTTACCGCCGTGACTTTGGACTTGACGCCCTGCCAGAAGCAGCGGGCGTCGTAGCGGTTCTGGGCGGACAGCGTGTTCCACACCCGGATCATGCTGTCGCCCACGCCCAGCGCCAGGCAGCCGGTGGCCACGGGCGAGAAGCTGAGGCTGTACACGAAGCCGCCCAGCGTGGGCAGCGTCCACAGGCACTCCAGCTCAGACAGGTCCCAACATTTCACCTGTACGGCCCAGCAAATGACAAGAGGAGTTGAAAACGAAATTCAAAGATGAACCTGTATTTTAATCAGGAAAAAGAAAACGTGACATTTTTTTGTGTTTATGAAAAAATAAATCAATAAAAATGGAGGGGTGAAAAAAGGGTTATAAAGATGAGTTTGTGTTCAAACAAAACTTGTTTTATAAAATGTGTAAAATTAAATGGATGAATGCCAGTTTTGTTAGCCCGTCTATAACTTTTCCCATTATCTGTTAGCATTTAGCTAGCTGACCTTGGTAAGACGGAGCCACGTGGTCGAGTTAACCGCACCGAATGTCACTCTCTTTTGTTAAACAGGAGTCAATGCACTCCTGTCACCATGTTCGCCTCGTGATTCCCGCGAAATAAAGTTCTGATGCTCTAGTCGGCTTTCCCTGACACTACTTTCCATCACAAGCCTGAATGTTTTGTACCTATTTCAAACTGTTCATCACCCCCCAAAAATCTATACAGCCCCCCCCAACCCGGAGAGGGCTGTATAGATTTTTTTCTTTACATCCACTATACTACTCGAGTACACTAAATTTTGAGGCATTCATCAGGACCACAGTTCATGAAAATGGGGCGTAAACTGAACGGAGGCCCACCTCTCTGTCTAAGGACGTGCTGACGAGCAGCTGGCGGCCGTCGGGCAGCATGAAGGCGGCGGTGTTGAACACGATCCTGCTGTGGTTCTGGCCCTCGGACGACGAGCCGAACAGGATCCACTTCTGCTTGCCTGTCCGGGCCAAGTCCCACATCAGCAGTTCGCCGCTGCACACAAGCACGCGTGTTAACCGTCTGGGCTGCGGGAGACGTGGGCACGCGGACGCTCGGACCTGAAGCAGCTTGAAACGAGCTGCGTGGGTCGGGCTTTGGGCCAGTGGATGTTGAGCCAAAGTCTTTCTTTGAGCGTTGGGTCGACTGCGGAGCCTCGTCTCTTCAGGTAGGGCAGCTTCAAGGTGGTCACGCCTGCATGGATGAGGCGCAAAATTTGAACAGTCAAAGAATTCCTTTTGGAGTTTAGATTTTCTATTCATCGCAATCATGCTGTGATTAAGTTAGCATCAAACAAATACAAAAATGTGAAAGGTACATATAAAAGGTATATAGGACATGTGCAAATGTATATATATATTTTTTTTATTTAGAAAAACAAAATTTACCAATTATTTATTAATTTTTGGTCAACAGCTTTTCATTTTTTGGCTTCAAATTCAGCTGAAGACTTGTACCTGTATTCGTGTTTTGTCGTGTAGTCTTCTTATTGTTTCAACTGCCTTATGTTAAATTGTTTGCTTTATTTCTGCCGTTTTGACACTTTGTGACGGCGTGCATCTCACCTTTTCCCGTGGACGCGCTCCAGATCCTCACCGTCTGGTCTTTGCTTCCCGACGCCAGGTAGCAGCCCTTCTCCTCTCCTGCACTCACCGCGTTCGAAGCTGGAACGCGCACAAGATGATAGATTTAGAGAAGAAATTGAATTAAAAAAACGAGACGATCCCACGGTGACCCCCGAGGTGACCATTATCGTCGCCAGCCTCCGCTCTCCAGTTGAGGGTATCCTCGCCGGCAAGCGGCGACCACGCCAGAGAGTGGATGTCATCATCGTGGCCGCGCAGCCGACGCGTCACCTCGCCCTTCTTGCTCACGTCGATCAGTAAAATCAGGCCGTCTTTGTACCTGCGCGAGAGAATGAAATGCAATCAATAAGGCGAGAGACACACAAGTGGGGCATCATGCCCATCAGGTAACCCAATAGTCACAAAGTGTATTATTCTGTGGATTAAAAAATACATTTTGAACATTCTGGGTGAAGTAAATAAAATATTTTATTTAAAATTTAAAAAAAAAATAAAAATAACAGATCAGTGCTAAATATCGGAAGTACAATAAATAGAGAGCTAGCTAGCTATTTATTTCATCGAGCTTGCTAGATGAAATATTCTAAATACTATTACTCTTGTTCTTATAATTGTATCACTTAATCTTTATGTTCCATTTTGTTTCCGTCCAACGCTTTGTTTCAGCTACGGGTATTTATTTAAGTACTCTCCAAATAAAGTTGAGTTGAGCGTTCGTGTCCTCATCTTACCCGACCGCCACAGTGCTCCAGTTGTGCGGGGAGCAGGTGAGGCAGACGATGCTTCTGGCTTCGGGGAAGAAGCTGGCCGTGTCTCCCGTGTTGTACCAGTGACAAGCCACGATTCCTTTCTCGTCACCCGACACCACCAGGTTTTTGTCCAGGGGGGACCAGTGCAAGGCCGAGACGGCGCTCTGAGGATGAAATGGCGCTCATTGTCTGGAACTACGATCAGACCTGGAGCGACAGAACTGACCTGATGAGCCGCATGCTCCCGTAAGAGAGTTTGAGTATTGGTGTCCCAGAAGATGATGACGCCATCGCCGGAGGAGCTGGCACAGATGTGACTCTGCGTCACATCCTGGCAGAAGGAAACGCCCGACACCAAGCCTCTGTGGCCCACGAGAACACCTGAAACAGAGAGTTACACAGTCTTTATAGAGAAACAAACAAAGTTTTGACGCCCAGGGAATGCCAGGGTCACACCACAATAGCAACCGAATCAAATTATTACCAGAATAAAGTCACATTACAGCGGTGCCTCGTGATACAAGCAACCACATAAGAGTTTTTTGAGATACAAGCCTTTCTTCGGACGTTGTTGCAAAAGTGTATCCATTTTTAAATATTTAATCAATTGGAAAAAATGTATGATTAATGGATGACGGAGGTCGACGGAAGGATGGGTAGGGGCATTTACGAGGGTGGTGGGTAACATTCCACGCCCATGGTGCTCAGAAATCTACGCAGTTTGCCACTTTTTTGCGAAAATGGTCAATCGATAGCCAAAACGACACTTTACAACACACTCGGAATTGATTTTGCAGTAGAATATTATTCTTTTTTACGTGATGTCCACTCACCTTGAGGACTGCAGGTAGATGCAGACACGTCAATCAAATAGATGAAGTTTTTGGCTCCGACGCCGAGTAAGCCGCCGCTGCTGATATCACAGCAGCGGGAGCAGTACCAATTGGGAGAGGCCGGAAGGAACCGTTCGTGCATGATGATAGTAAACCTCTGAATGGTTCCCGAATATAAAAAAAAAGACTCTTGGAAAGTAAGACAAAATAAGCAAGTCTCACATGTTTCCCACAGACCGGTGGAGCGTCACGGCAACGACCGTATGTCACCACGGTGTCGTAAAGGCCTGCTGCGACGGAAGTTGGGTTAGCCCAAGCACGACACATACGTTTTACAAAAGTAATGTTTGAATTCAAAGATTTTTTTATCTGTTTATTTAAATTTCAACTGATATCAAAGTGGGTGTTTTTGCGATATTTTAATTTCATTCAATGGTAAAACATATGTCAACAAACCTTTGCCGTAAAGTAATTCGTTGATGGGGAGCCAAAATGGCCGCAACCATGACAGGATGCGGTAAGGAACAGACGACATTTGATTATTTACAATGCCCATAAATTTCTTTAATATTAGATTTTTGCATTTTAATTACAGGTATTGCGTCAATAAGGAGTATGTTTGGACTTTTTTATCCGAGGTATGTAGCGATGACTGTATGCAGAGCTTCTCAGAAGGACGAATCGACATTGTTACTACGATAAATCAATTCTGAACCCCCTATCTTGGATATTATTCAAGTAGCACACGTATCTATCTATGTAATCACAGTAAAGCGGTAAAAGCACAATAGAAAATGGATGGATAGATGCACTTAAGTAATTTTTACCTGACCTCAGCGATATTCATTTGAGCCCCTCTTTATATTCGTGTGTCCAGGTTAGCGACAGGAGCCGCCGGTCCTCAACAGATGTCTTGCCTCCACACCAGCACTACAAGAGAAGAAAAACACTGGGAGAGGAAGAACAAGATCGTTTATCCGCCTCAGCTGCCTGGCGAGCCCCGCAGACCTGCAGTATGTCCTTTTCCCCTTTAAGTTGTGTTATAAATGTAAAATATGAAGCGTGTTGTCCCCCTCTCATACACAGGAGATCCATCATTCTAGGAGACAGATCAAGTACAGCAAAGACAAGATGTGGTACCTGGCTAAAATGGTGAGCAATAACATTTTGTGCGTGGGAAAATTGATTCATCATGGTTTCTGTGTCTTCATATCACTTCCGGTAATCCTGGCATTTGAACAGTTGTGTGTAAACATATCCTTTTGATGTTTTTCATGTAGATTAGGGGGATGAGCATCGACGAGGCTGTGGCACAGTTGCAGTTCAATGACAAAAAAGGGGCCAAGATTATGAGAGAAGTTCGTTTTTAAACTCTGTGCGCCATCTGTTCATTCAAATGTTCAAATCGTCATTGAAATTCCGATTGTTACCTTCCAGGTTCTCTTGGAAGCTCAGGAGATGGCGGTGAAGAATCACAACGTGGAGTACAAGTCCAACTTGTATGTGGGTGAGTGAATCCAGATTGGAAACGTGGATATACGATCAGGACATAAGAATTGGGACAGAATTAGAACTGTATTGATAAAGCAATACTGTTCAGTGAGGTCATATTCCTAGAGCTGGTGGTGAGATTAGATTAATCAAGTTACAATTTAA
Source organism: Hippocampus comes (assembly GCF_001891065.2). NCBI lineage: Eukaryota > Metazoa > Chordata > Actinopteri > Syngnathiformes > Syngnathidae > Hippocampus > Hippocampus comes. The sequence continues at coordinate 218,842 of NW_017808116.1, read as the reverse complement.
CATGCGAAAGATTTTTTTTTTTTTTTTATAAGAACAAGGTTACAATTTTATCAGAAAATAACTATTGTTACAAAAAATATGGCAAACAAACAATACAGTTGGAAATATTTGGTATTTCAAGAACGTTTTAAAATAAAGCTGGAGCACAAAGGGGTAAAAGGAATCTGATTTTTAAAAGAATAACCCCCCCTCAAACAAATCACACAAAATAAACCAGTGTTATTTTAAAAACTCATAATTTTGAGATTTTTTCACAAGAGTAAAATAACTAGATGACAAGTAAATTAACAATGAACCCGTAGTAAGAGAAAAAAAAGTCATCATGTGACAAGGATTTTTTTAATTGAAGAAAGTGTTCATTTTTATGAGAATAAACCAAATCAAAATTCAGATTAAAATTGTCAGAATAAAAAAAGTATACTTCATTTTTATGTTAGACGTAATTACTCAAAGAATTAGTGAACACAAGTCAAAATTGGCACTCCAACATTGCAATGCCATTTCAGTGCACTAGAGGGCACTGTAACATCACCGACGACGATACTTTTTTTTTCCACCCTTCTTTTCATACTTACATCTTGGCCATCATTAAGTTAGTTTTTAACGTTTACAACCGATCGTTAAATTACGTCTCTGTACCATGACATGAGCTTAATGTTCCTCTTCATCTCGTCTCCATTCTCTTTTCCTCGCTTTGCTCGTGGCGACCGCGCCGCAGCCGAGTCTCACACGGGCAAAGGCATGTACCTGAAGCGCATCCGCTACCACGGCAGAGGCATGTTCGGCATCATGGACAAAGTCTACTGCCACTATTTTGTCAAGCTGGTGGAGGGCCCGCCGCCCACCATCGAGCAGAAGACAAGCCTAGACCAGGCCAACGAATACGTGGAGAGCCTCAAGAGGAGGACCATCATACACAGTCTGTAGGGCAAACGGCCATCATGAGTGTGAGTGCGGCAATATATTTGTTTGTTTGTTTTTTTTTTTGTCAATAAATGCCTGAAGAGACACTCTTAGCGCTTCTCGTTTTGTGTACAGGACGGTGAACCTCGTTTTTGCAGCCGATACGATCCCTACCCAAACCCCAAAAGTGAACGTGTGTGATATTGAGATTAGAGAAATACAAGAAAACAGTCCTGATATTTAGCCCCTAAAAAACTAAAAAAGAGAGAGAAAACGTGACTATGTACATGCTAACATAAGCCATACATAAAACATCACTGTTTATATTACAGCTTTACTCTCCAAACTTTCTTTTCGCATCACCATCAATGTGTATTAGCGCTGCACCCGTTAGCTGAGAGCGCTAACACATTCACATTCAATACCATCCGCTGGCTCCAGTTTCATCGAGCGAGCGCTATCCATCTCGGGCCAGGCTCGTTTCTTTCAAAAAGGGTCCAAAAAACAAATAAAGTCCTTCTCAAAATTCTCGACGCTACTGCTGCTGCCCTTGATGATCTGCCTCTCGGAGTGCAAGCACATGCAGCCGCCATTAGACGGAATGTTAATGAGTACTTTCACGGTCATGCTTAATGTTCGAGCCTCGGTTGAGACAGATTGTATCATTTGGGAGGCAGAAGTTTATTCAAGTGAGGTGTTCGCTTTTAAAAATGTAGCATTTTAGACGTTTGATATTTCAGTTGCGACGTCAACGCATATGTGAACCAAACTTGCTCACGTCGTGGCTTTTATTGACTCAACTGCATCTACTTTCCTGTTCAGTGTGTAAGTATCGGGGTGTTTTTATGTAGCTAAAATAAAGTGGGGGGGGGAACACTATTTTACGCTCATTATAAGCGTACTAGGTGTTTTGGTTTACAGTTTATTCATGTTAGGTGTGTATTTATTTATTTATTTTTTTTACTTTTTCGATGGCTGCAAATATGACTCGTATTTCCCTGTACAGTGCATTTTATTGACTCAGCTGCAGAGTGTGCCGGGTAGAGCTACTGGTGGTGCGGTGAGTACATATTACAGTATTTCAGGAAAATGCATGACTGCAATGTGGCTGACTTATTTGTAACTGCACACCGGCTCTGTTACCGTCACGGTTAAATATTACAGGGACACACAAACTTTTTTTTTTTTTTAATGCCCTTTGACAGAACTTGCTGCACTTGCTGGTGAAACATTTATGCCGGTCCACTGTGGTTTTCATGAGAACACACACGCACACACACGCACACCAATATGAATTATTGAGCACAGACAAGCTTTTCTGCAACACCCCCAGGAAGCATGTTGCTCCTCGTCTCCTGTCATACTGTGGGACAAGAAAACATGCCGCAAATGTCAGAAATCAACAGGAGGAAAGATCCAAGTAAGTCTACCCTTTTTTTTTTCAAATTCATGAGCAGTTGAAAATACTCAACCTGCACTGAACTCACACACACACACACCCAGACACACACACATGTGCGCGCACTTGTATGTAAGGCTGGTGTTTTGGCTAGCGACAGCGTTCAAGTGGGATTTATGTTCGGGTGTAAACACCACCTGAGGTAAGTTGCGCTTATTTTTCCTTTTCTCTAATTTTTGGAAAGTGTCGAGAGTACGGGCTGTCGGAGCTCAGTGGCGTGGTGTCAGAAGTGGAATGACACTTGAGACAGGTGACCCCTATGCAACAGATTCGAGTGATTGTTTTAGAATAATTGGAATACGGTTATAATGCGCACTTTTGTTGCTAATTAACCTCTAGGGAACTATAATGAACTCTGGTTTTGATGTACGTTTGAATAAAACACTTTTATTACGAAACTGGTAATGGAAAGCAATTTTATGTTGAAATCATTCAACATATTTGCGATGGTGGAGTCTTGAGGTTTGCCCAGACCTGAGGAGGAGGGCACTGGGAAGTCGGTTCTGCAGCCAAACTCTCTTGGTATTTAATGGTTTGGTTGGCTGGAGTCACCTTTGTTCACTCCCACAACGGTGCAAACACCACTTGCAATTTGCACTTGAATTGGGCCCAAAATAGGGGCTATCAGGTGGGACAAAATTTATGCAACAGACTCTCACTCTAGAAATCGTAGAAGCCTTAGAGTGACTGGAATTAGTTGGAGGGACTACTTTTGGGAGTTCCGGCACACGTGGTGTCAGACGTGGGATGGCACGGAATTGTTTTGGAGCTTTGTCTGAATATCCACACGTATTTTTTTGCACTGAGTGTCGCTGTTGTGTTGCCGACGTTCCTGCCTGCCACCCTCCTATCACGGGTCCACAGCACGTCTTTTAGCGCGGCGTGATGTCAGCGATATTAGAAACCCACGCCTCCGGGTCCTACTGTGTACCTGCATGGCTCTCCATTCATCAAGCATCATTTCAATATTCAAATATGTCACACGCGGCGGCAAGCCAGCCGCGCAGAGAAATTGTGCGGCATGGAGGGGGGGAAAAAAATTATGTATTGTTACAGTTCACTCGGCTTCTTCCTGATTCTCTCCCACTTATTTGCATTTCAGGTTCTCTTGAAATTTGTAACAACAGAAGTCAAACACAAAGGAAGAAAATATCCTTTGCTTCTTTCAGGCTGGATTTGAAGCAAGGTTATTAGAGTCAAGGAAAACTGAAAAAACTTTTTCATGAACGAAAAAAAAATGCTTTTAAAGAAACAAAATTTCAGTGAAATTTAATTTATAAAACTAACAAACACGAACTGTAATTACAGCGAAAAAGTCCTTCGCTAGTCTAGCGCAAATGCTGTCCAACTGTGCGCATGGGTGGAATTTTCTTTCTTTCGGTATTTTTGTAGCTGGGCGCAGGAAGAAACAGGCGATTGCGCCGTTGTGGGTGTAACACAGCCGACTTCCTTCCTGGCCAATGAAAGCGGTAAAGTTGACCAGGGCAAACACACACCAATGTGATGGTTCATGTCCGTGTGACACCCGCGTAATTGTCCCACGGCCCAAGGGGGTGTTTTAATAGGTCTAATCAAGCTGATGATTATAATAATGCGATCAATGCATTGATTCTAGAGAAGGACTTGGAGGGTTCGGCACCTGCTGTTGTCTTATATACGCAATACAATGACATCTATCGCACGTATCGGCGCAGTGCAGAATCTGTCTGCCTGCGCTTCGATCAAATCCACCAAAATTGCCTCCTGCGCCACAACATAGACCTGCTTTTATCTAAAGCGGGATGACACTTTTTCCAACAACTGGTCAACATTTCACTGTTTCAAGCCAGTTGCTCAGGCTTCACTTTTAATTTATTTTGAGGGTCCCAAAAACTTGATTTCTGCTGTTTTTACAACTTCCCGAGCCACTTTGCATTCTGTCCAGTGATGACCCAATCAGAGCTTATATTGATATTTTGGTCAATTTCTGGACATCGCCTCTCTTGTAAACCAGGACCAGTAAATGCAGAACCAATCAAAAGTCCGACAAGACGTCTGAAAGAAGGCAAGGCAGCAAACCTACTTTGTTAACAAGCCCCGCTGTTGGCTTAATGAAATATTGACTTGCAGATTGTATTGTCAGAGCGCAGAAAGCTTTCAAAGCACTTGTTCCACACAGTACATCTGTACTTTTTCGGGGGAGGTACGGGGGTGCCATTATTTTTGCAAAATGTAGCGTGGGCCACGTCCATGATTAGCAGGACATTTCTCTGTCAATCAAACCCGATGTTCAGTAAAACGGTTGCAGGGCAAAAAAACAAAACATTTCAAACAACAATTAAATTCCATTCACGCTCATCGGCTCAATTCAATGAATGTATTTGAACCTTAACCCCAAAAATGTGCACGTAATCTCCGCGTGGAGAGCGCAGATAAGAAAATAATCCCGACTAACGCAAGCGTTTTTGTGGCGCCAGAACCTTTACTGCCACTGCTGAGCAACTCTCAGAAGTCGCAAAAGTGCCTGAAAACAAACACGCCCAAAATCAATCAATCACAGTCGCCTCCACCGCGTTGCGCCCGCGCGGGTCTGGCCCGAAACAGCTCATCCATCATTTTCAATTGCGTTCCCGCTGAAGTTCATCATCTCCGATGACAAAAACAAACGAGAAGTCTTGGGATATGAAACAAAACAGACCCACAACAGATAAAAACTTTGGATTGGCGAATCCTTCCAGTGAAGAGAAAGAGAGAGAAAAAAAAACAGTAGAGAGAGCGAGAGAGATGGAAATACGAACATTATTTTGAGTTTGTGTCGGCGAAAGAACACGGGATGGAAAAAAAAAAAGGCACGTTGCACATTCTGTGCTGTTGACAAAATGTTATCTAGCTTCAAAAACACCACCGGTATGCCAACGCTCTTGTCGGCGTGACCCTGAGTGACAAGGAAAGCTCCAGAACTTGACTTCCTCCAACGGGGCGGGCTCGGATCCCGAGTACGTCGGAGCAGATGTTGATGTGTTACCTGGCAAAGTCACCCGCGCGCTCGTTAATCACGCTTCCCCGACGCCCCGAAAAAAAACGCCCGCCCGTCCCCCCCCGCGCCGGCGCTTCGTCAAGGTCCCGCGTGATGAACGAAGCCGGCGTCTGCGATCTCCCTCCAATTTAATGATAAGCATCACCTGTTGCCGGAGTGCTTTGTGAGTAATTGGTCTGTGCCTTTTGCTTGATTAATCTGATTGTTGCATTTTTCATGCCCCCGCCACTCGCCCCCCTCATCCGATGATTGCGCCTGTGCTACAGGTGCCCGGTTTCATTAATTAGCGTCCTAATTGCATTGGAAATAGGCTGCGCGCAAGTTGGTTTTAGCGGGGAGTTGCCATAATTGCAACGAACAAAACACTTTTGAGTGTTTGTTCACAGTCGAAAAGAAACAAAAAACAAAAGTCCACCCGTAGCACTTCTGAACACTCATAAGTCACTAATATCTTAATAATGACGCCTCTATTTAATAAATGATCTCCAAATACTTTTGAAAAAAGTTATTAAGGTGTGATAATAATTCAGTCGGAGAAAATAAATGAAAAAAATACAAATGCACACTGCTAAATAGTGAGCCCGCATTTGGTGGTTAGGCGACGTGGTTTAGGGGCTCGGACTCGGATCACTACAGTATAAAATGTTTCTTTTTTTTTTTTTTTTTTTTTTTGAAGTATGACTTTGATTTGATGAAACAAAACTATATAGAATCTAAATAAAAAAGTGTGTGGTGTTAGTTTGGCAAACGTGGAAATGATCAATACACATTATTGCACAACAAGGGGTAGGACTAGATAAGTTGTATACTTCTTCCTACTCCTTTGAACATATAACTGTGATGATGTTTGTATTACTTACTTTTACTTTTATTTTCCTTTCATAGTTTTTGTTTGCATTTTGTCATGTTGTTGAATGTTTTATATATGTTCAATAAACAAACAAACAAACAAACAAACAAACAAACAAACAAACAAACGTGGTGGCTCCAGGACCCGGCAAGTGCCAACACCTTGCATCGAGCATGGACACAATTCATGGTACTTAAATGTCATTTTTTAGTCGTTGCAAACGAACGCAACAACACCACCAAGATTTCACCAGATGTTACCGAAGTAATTCCATTTTTTTTTTTTAAACACACCACAGACAACCACTGGCGTCCTGCCAACAAATGGGCGACTAATTAAAATGTTCCAGGCAGTCGAGACCACACGAGTGACGGAAGCAACCCTTCAACATGAGCTGAAGGTCAGGAGAAACACAAAGTTGTTCGCTAGTTATTCATGTCACTCGCTAATTAAAGGAGAAACATCCCTTGAATGGAACGCAAGCTCTCCACGCTTTGAGCGGCGGCACGAGTAAAAGCGCGCAGGTGACGCCGGCGGCGGTCGCCATCCATTTTCTGCTGTCCGTCGTAAAAAAAGGCGCCAACGAGCGCTGACGGCCGACTTTTAGGGGGCTCGGATTGAGATTGATTTTTTTTTTTTTCTTTTGTTTCAACTGACACGTTCGCGATGGTGATTCACGTTCCGACACGGGGCGTTGACAAGCTCGTAAACACGCAGCGTTGCTTATATTGGCGCAGCGGGTGGACCGCTTGCTCGGAGGATTTCTTTTATGTCAAAAGCTGATCGTGATGAGGGCTTACGTGCACTTGGCAGGGCGACGCAAATCTTCATTTTGATGGCATCATCGCTAGGTGGAGTTTGCGGTTAGTCCGTGGATTCGTTTTTTTTTAGCTAGTGCTATAGACAAAACCAAAAAAGATCGCAACCATTTGTCGAGGGATTCCATTTTAGTCCGAAGATGTGTGAATCACTCGGACGTATACGCTCTCCATATGCTAATAAGTAGCCAGCGTCAACCGAGTTCAAATCTCGGAAGACGGTACTAGTTGTTAACGTTGTGAAACAATTGGCGACACCTCCACGGTCGACTTCAGAATTGGTACTTCAAGGAGCAACTCATTTTTTGCAATAAAACTTGATATAAACGAGATGGGAAAATGGAATATGAATTCACATCATCAAAGTCTGCATTCGGAGTTTGGACTTTGCCCTGATCTGAATGAGACTCACCGCGGCGAGCATCTCGCGCGCTCACTCCTGACCCCCGCACCGCATCTCAGCTGGCCTTAATCATGTCATGTCCTCCGCAGTCCGATCTCAATAATGGATCTGCGCTCTGAAACGTTTGCCCCCGTTGATCGGTATGCGGGCGCTCGTTTGTCTGGCCTGACAACCTGACCTCCATCTGCCGAAGAAGCGAGAAGACCAATTTGCCGCTGTGCACAAACGCGGACGTTTATGAGGCCGTCAAGTAGCTTTGCATTCAGCCGTTTTCTCAACCGGTTGCCGTTATTTGGTTCGGGGTTGGGTGAGCCGGAGTCCACCTGTGCTGAGCCGAAGGAAACTAAAAACCCTGCCGCAGTTTGGCTTTGGCCAGGGGTGCCGCAGGTAAACGAGCTGATTGAGTCGAAGCACCTCTGGCTAAAGCCAAACTGTGGCAGAGGTTTTACATTCTGGACCTGGATTTGCCACCTCTGACCAACATGTAGGTCTACTCAGGGTCTCACCCATCTCCAGATCAGTAGCACAGTCGTCACGGAAGTCTACAAGTAGTACCGTCAATCTGCATTTGAAGCCACGGTTATTTCGGAAGACACCATTTGACCGGGAAGTCCAACGAGTAAAACCTTCAACCTGGATTTGAACCCCCATCAATCGAACAACTGAATGCTGTCCACTCTTGAGCGGAGTAGGCATACCACGAACATTAAAAAAAAAAAAAAATTACCCTTCCTAAGAGTCATTTGACATCTGACTCCTCGAAATTTCAGAAAGCCGTACCCTGAACCGGAATTTGGATTTACGCCTCTAGGGTTAAAAAAAATAAATCTGTATATGTATCACTCTGCTTCCTTCGGCTCTCAAATCCTGGCATTTCCCCATCCTCAGTTGTATCTTGAGCCTTGTTTTCTAGCACGTCTGACAGAGCAAAGTCGTTTCGTGGCCTCCTTGCTCGCTGTGCGTGAAGCCTTTAAATCGATGGTTAGCTGCTCTGACATTCAGAAATTCCTCCAAGGTTCACAAAGAAAGGATGTTCCAGGCAGCTAGTTTGTATTAGCATGTGGTCACTTCTCATTGCGTCTGACGGCCAACAACAATCGGATCCCGTTTTCCAGACTTCCAGAATCATTGATTACTCACGCTGGGCCTGTCAGGCGCAGTCGGTGGGAGGTTGCCAGACTCCGGCTCGTCACGAGCTGTTTAGAAGGCGACGGATGGCACCGGCCCCTAATGAGCTCCGGGGTCGCCATTGCATTAGTCATGACACAGTCGCACCGACAGTCCAATCGGCCGTAATGGACGTCAGAAGAGCGGCGAGGCCGTTAATCCTGCTGGAGGACCAATAAGGCCAAGGCTTTGTGATACTCGGATGGCAACATTTCCTTCTAGAATGTCTTGATATTCTTGAGATTTCAGCATAATCTGACCATATTCATGGCACGTTATGCCTGAAACGGCAAAGCAGCCCCAAAACCTAACCCGCCATCCTGTCAGGCTGTCATGGGATGGAATATTTGGCTCCCAAATGAATATGTTGGAAACACTTTTGGATCACATTTCAGCCTTTAATTTTGCCATTTGCACTAACCAGCTTTTCCACATTTCTCAGCCATTGCTGTGATCTCAAATGGTTGAAAAAGGAAGAGGCGATCATGTTCCATTTGACTCTTTCTGGGAAACGTAGCAATGATCCACACTGATATCGCCTTTAACGCACTCAAACCAGTGGAGCGTTTTAGGAACGTTGTCTCAGGCGTTGAGAGACCAGCACAATTTTGTTAATCGTCATGTAAACATGTGAGAGCGGCCCGAGGCTACCGGGAGCGAGGAATCTTTGTCGCCTGTGGCGAATGGCGCGCCAGTGCATAGCTAATAGGCTCGACTAGGAGAAATTGGTATTTTGTTTGTTGACAATTCAGGTTGCTAAAAATGTTGATGATCTTTCCTTTTCCTCATTTGGGATTTTTTAATACAAATATCCTAGGGCCACTTGGCATGGATTCTCAACCTTGAACTTTTATCCACAAATTTTTGTTTTTTCTTCTTACGCGTGCCCCAATTTAGGTGTTTTTATAGTTATGAGACGTTTCTTGGTCATTTCTTTGCGTAACAAATGAGCATCTAACCAAAATGAAAGACTTTGTGTGCCTGTTAATTCATTGTTTCTTGAGACTTTATATGTGGGTGTACTGACAAAAGTTCGTGTGAAACTGCCCTGAGGGGTTGAATTTCAGAATTTTGCGGCGCTACCAACTTGGAAATGGCCAAAATGTCTACTTCAAAGATTTCCTGTGTCTTTTTTGAGCATGTGTTCTTGAGACTTTTTTGTGGGTCTACTCATACTAGACATGCCTACCAAATTTTAGACGTGAAGCGCATGTGCACGAAAATAGAGCCCTTGGGGTTTTGTCCAGTGCTCCTTTGTATTTTTTCCATTTCCCAGCCAATGGCAAAATTGCATATGTGCCAAAATTATTTTGTGGTTCCACCTTTAGACTCAACGTAAAATTATTTCTGTTTCCGAAGTGAACAGTTTGACATTTTTAAATGGGCAAAGCCTCTTGAACCTTTGACAGGACATCAATCAGAGATTAAAATCCTTCCGGTCAAGCCTGAATTTGGCGCATAGACACACGCACACTCGCAGACAACCCCCCAAGTGGGCGATTGATTGACCGATGCCGAGTTCAAAGCAAGGACGCGGGCATCATCTGCGAACAAACATAATAGGTGTCAGCGACAGTCCAGAGCGCTCGATCAAAAAGCACCAGCGAGGGGCGTCGGTGCGGTCGCCTCGTCACAGCACTCGCGTTAAAAGGCGTCTGAGCAATCATTCTATTCATGACAGTCATGTGACAGCCAGAGAGGTCAGACACTGAGGCAAGCGTCTCTTTGACGGCTTTGATAATACCCGGCGTGTCTCCTTCATATGCAGCGCATCACTTTTGAGAGCCTTTGATTGACGGGCATGTCACCAGGACCGAGGATGAGGCGACCAATGACTCATCGTATGATTGGTTGCCTTTACTTTGGAACGGGTCGTTTGAGAACAACCTTGCGATACAAACAGGTTGTTCAGTTTCTCTGAGCAGTTTGCACAAAGAAAAGAAACAGAATGCCGGCTTTTTGGCAGTTATTTTGAGTGGTCTCTTTTATTCGGTCAACAATTGTATGTTTGTAAGCGTGGCGGCGCAGCATCTCGTCAACGGCCTTCTCCACGACGGCGCCCAAATTTTTTTCTCCTCCTCTTGTGCGAGGGGTGGGGGTGGTGTGGGCGAGCAAAGGCCTTCACGCTGAAAACTTATTTTGTGAAGAGGAGGAGGTGGAGGTACCAATAGCGCGGACGATAATGAGCGCGGCGAGCGCGAGGCCGCGACGCTTTTCACGCTGACAAGTGTGCGCGTGTGCAGGAAGGGAGACGATAGGTTAGAATGTGAGGGGAAATTGTCGTAGGAAGAAGGCAAGAAAAATTCAGCGCTGCCTTGAGAAACAACTGACCTGGCTTACGAGGTTTTGGAGAGACACTTTTTTTCGCAAAAATGTCAGTTTTTTTGAAGCTGTGGTCACAAATGAGAAACTGATTAAAAATTGTCCGTTTAGCATGCTAGAAGCGTGTATGCTAAGCTGAATTCCGTGAATTCTATTTACCTTTTTATCGATATGTCCCAAGCTGAGGGATAAAACTGACAAGCTAAGCGCTAACTACTTTGCGCGAAGCTGGTTTGAACCAACCAGCTACTTGCGAATACAAGTCTGGAGAACAAACAATAACAAAACAACTCTTGATTAAGCTGTGTTTCTACTTTTGCGTCCCAGAAATCTTCAGTTTGATTACAATGTCATTCGAATGAATTTGCCTGAATGAATGAACGCGTTAGCCAATTTGCTAATTGTTCATTAACCTCCCACAAAGTGCGGTGTCATTATACGCCGCTTCTTACTTCTTTTTTTCCTCCCGCAGTTTGACTGGCAATCGTGCCGCGAAAAATACAGCAATTACAAAAAAATATCACGTGTCCCGCTCTTGAAGTAGGTCGCGGCTAATTGCGTCTTTGCGGGAACACGCGGCGGCTGAAACCAGACACAAAAGGTAACATTTCCCTCTCATGTTCTGTACAACTCATTTGATTCCGTTATTAAAAAAGTTAAGCGGTGTTCATTTCCTCGGCCACTTCTTCTTGCATTACACCTTATCTATTTTTTTTTGGGGGGGGGGGGCGTAATAAAAGCCGGCGGCTAATAGGGTTTTGCATGATAAAGTTACGGCAATTACGGCGGCTCTTCGTAACGGGTTTATTCAGGAGTGTGAGTAGAAAAAGCGTTTGCGTGCTTGTTGAAATTTGATTATCCTATGAGACGGCCTTCAACTACATTTTTTACACATCGCGCACATCTTAAGAAGGCGTTTTGTGCAAAATCATCATGTAATTGTCTCAGACAGCGTGTGGCTCACTTCCGAAGGTACCTGGAGACGATTGTATCTTTCAGATCTTGTTTAATGCTTGCCATCTTTCCCAGCTCACAGTAACATTGTTTTTCTTTCACAATTCCACTTCCAATCAACTTTTAATGAGCGAGGATTGATTACCGATACGTGTTTGTGGAGTCATTTCGCCACATTCTCCCAATTAACACAAAACGTGCACGCCCTCAGCCCGGCGCGACGTATCCGCTTCCAAATTTATTGTTTACACTAATCACAAATAACGTTTCAAATATTGATGAGCTGCGTGCTCTGTAATTTCCATTCAGCACAGTCGTGGCGACAGTGATGAATAATGCATTTCATCAATTCACTTTTTTTTTTTTTGTGCCTTGTTCAAACAAACGTTTTGAGTTACGGTTTGACGCCGTGAACCGGCAGCCCGGCGGCGGCGGCGGCGGCTCTGACGTGACGGCTAATTAGCGCCTTGTTTATAACCGGCAGCTGCATTTTCATACTGTTGCGCAACAAAGCAGATGATAGAAGTGAGAAAGTTTGAGCCCGGTTGTGAATGCAGGAAGCAGAAAACACAAGCAACGGCAGGGAATGTGAAACAAAGCTAGCGTTCTCAGGATAAGATACTAATTTTACCTTAATAACAGTCACGGCGCGACTTGTATTTCACCTAACTTAATCTGCTTCAATTAGCCACTGCGCTCAACAATTCAAAGAAAAAACGTTTAACTGGAAACGCGAGTACAAAGAGAAGAGGCAAGGCAACAGAAGCGAAAACGAAACTGAGCTAGCATTAGCAGGATAAGATGCTAAGAGTCACGGCACATCTTTTTAAGTGACTGCGAGCGGCTCCGTGAGTCATCCGTTTCGACAGTGACAAGATCAACATTCGAATTAAACGGTCACCCACTTTCCTTGAGTAAATTATTTTGAATTATGAGCCTGGCGGCGGCCGTGGCCCTAAAATCCTCTGCACTCTTGAGCTAATGTTTCAGTAAAATAACCAAAAAAAAAAGCAAAGTCACCCAAATACTACTTTAAGTGTTATATTTCAGCGTTGGGGTCTGAAGGTGACTTCACTGCATTACAGGTTATTGCCTCATATATCAAAAGTGCGGGTGGCCTGGCCTGGCTTTTTCGTGCGTCCAACTGCGAAACTGACTGCTCTCCGCCAGACGGTAATGACTTTGCTGCGCATGTGGAAACCAAGAAAAAAAAAGAACATTCTTAGTTGCTAATATAGTGTATCCCACCAACCAGAATAGTTTCATACGATTGTTAGCATCCAAATTTTTGGTGGTGTCCAGTCATTGGTTGAAAAATCATGTCTGTTAAAAAAAAAAAAGTGAATTCCTCCGAACAGAAAATTAAAATTCGTCTCCAGAACCACTTAACGTTACTACGATGGGGTTTTTGTTGTTGTTTTTAACTGTTTCAAGTTTTGCGGAACTGAACAAAATAACGTTTGCTAAATTGTTGTAACTTCTTATGATACAACTACGATTAAAAAAAAATCAAATAAAATTTCACATTTTTAAAATCCTCCCTTGTGAAAAATCGCCACAGTGTCTGCTCCATTGTAGCCCTTGATATTTTTCATACACATTTTTTCAACTCCTTGACGATTATTTTATTTTGTTTCAACTTTTGCTAAAATGTTGTTTATTGCTCCTGAAAAAAAAAAACCCTGCGGTGCTTCATGTACGCCCTCGACAACGTGATGGGATGCTTCTTGGTGAGCGCGTGCGTGCCTTTGAGGCAATGTCATGCCATCAATTTTTTAACATTATTGCTGTGTTTATTATCTTGCCTTTGATCTGCTCAAACAAAAAGTCCGACATTTGGGAAACGGTACGCTCTCGCGTTGAGGAAAATGAATAGCTCGTCCGCCCGGGACGAGTCACCCATTTAGTTTGAGCGATGGCGGCGCTTGCTTTGTTTTACGCTGGTTTGTTTTCTGCTATGGACTTATGACTGCCGTCGCCGCCGCCGCCGCCGTCACGTATTTTCAACATCTTGCTCTCAAAGTATGCCGACATTATACATCACGGTGAAAACTTTCACCAGTAATAACCCGGACAGATTCTAAAAGTTGGCTCGTGCGTTTTGAGTTTGCGGTATCGGCTATAAAAAAATGAATAAACAGATCGTTAGGACTGCCGCGTTTGGCTGCGGACGGGGACGTTTTATTCTGCTGTGTTTTCACCGTGATGTAGATGTCTGTGTTTGGTCATTAAAGTTTAAACGGGGGGGCCGTTGTGACAAGAGGCTCCGTAGTGCATGATTCATCTGACGGTTGGCAGAAAATCGACTTGCAGCGGGGAAAATACGAGTGAGCCGCGCAACAGAAACAGATTTCAACTGTTTTTTTTTTTTTTAAACAATTTACAAATTGTAAAAAAACAAAATAATAAAAAAAATCTCAACATTTCCAAAAATTGACCAAAAAAATTCTGGTTAAATATTGAGAACTAGTTTTAGTATGAATTTCAGTCGTCTGGAGTTTTGCAAATAAGTGGCACACGAAAGTTGGCAAAATAATTTCCGCAACCAGCTACATATGCAAAACACAATGTTGTCTTTTTTTTTTGTTACTTCTTTCACCGCTTAGATTATACCAAATACGTGCTAAAAATGCTCTAACGATTTATGGACTGACTTTGTGAAATTGCCTTTGAGTTTGGCGGAAAACAACAATTATTTCTGTTCAATCATTGATCATAACTTGTCATGAATTTTTAAGATAAGAATTAAACGTTTTGCAAATAAACGACACAAGGAATGCTGTATTGCTGATTTTTCTTCGCTCTAGAGTTTTGTGAAAAACCGCAATTCTATTAAATTTAATTCTACTGGTGAATTAATTTGACTTATGATGCGACGTCAAAAATTGTTTTTGCTTTACAAATGAGGAATTTTTGGAACTAACTGGTTTAAAATACTCTCGACATGAACACTGTATCCGATCAATTCTGATACGGAAAGATTGTATAACGTCTACACGAGTCGCGCTCGATATTTTTCCCGCCGACGGCCTCGAAAAGTCTCGCTGATTCATGCAGAAAATTGTCCGCTTCCTCTCGGCTCCACTTTCTATCTCCTCCATCCGCCCCTTAACAGATATCCACTTCAATCCCGCCGCAAACCACTGGCCTTTATCGTTCTCTCCACACGAGCCCTCGCGAAGATGCCTGGCGCCGTGCGAGGGGGCCCGGAGAGCCAGAAAGAACAGAATATTGGACACATTTAGGGTGGAAGGACACTTCAAAGACAAAGGGGAGAGAGAGCTGGGAAAAGCGAACCGCTTTTAAATGTCCAGCATCATTGAATGTCTCGAAACGCATCCATGTTGGCTGAAGACTAGGTTTTTGAAGGTTTTAGAACAAAATGTTTATAGGGTCTAGTCAAGGTTCGTGTCAGGTGTAGAACTCGGCTTCTGTAGAAACCAGCACAAGTTAAATGGAGAGTCTTGGACTAGGTTCCTGTAGTTCTTGACTAGGTTGAAGGTACAGCAGTGCTGAACATTACAACAACTTTGGAACCTCTTTCTAAACATAGTTCCAGACCTCAACCTTGTACTCGACCCTAACCCAGTCAGTAACCCAACTTGAACCAAGCAGTTGACCCTTCGTGACCCAACATGGACATAGACCTAGTCTCTACCTCAGGGGTGTCCAACTCCGGTCCTCGAGGGTCCCCATCCAGCATATTGTAGGTGTTTCCCTCTTCCAGCACACCTTGACTTTGGAGTCAACCAATCCTCCATTAAGCGCCTCCAGTTGGTCCTAAATGCCGCTGCTCCCCTCTTGACTGGTACTCGTAAGAGGGAACACATATAACTCCTACTCTGGCATTCCCTCACTGGCTCCCTCTACATTCTTTTTAAGATCCTATTATTTGTTTCCACCTCACCTCTCGGAGCTCCTCTGCACCTGCCCCTCGGATTGCGTGACGTTCAGCACAGTACCGTAACCGACCTCGACCGCGTTAGCCGGCAGCATGTGCGTGCGTCGCCCTCAAAGAGGTCAGCGTCGAGCAGACAAATCCTCCAGCGAAATTTAAAGAATGTGTCGCATCCACTTTTTGACGAGTAACTCTCGCCCCTGCGCCCGGCGGAAGCTTAAATTGGCTGCAGATTAGATTGAATAAACACATTTGCTTTTTGACACACGCTCGCATGGGCTGGTGTGTGTGTGTGTGTGTGTGTGTGTGTGTGTGTGTGTGTGTGTGTGTGTGAGAGACCGCCAGAGAGCATGTGTCTGACCGCGCCGTGGCCCCTGGTGGTGTGATTTAATTTACTCACACTGTGTGCATCTGCGCGCACACACACACACACACACACACTCACACACACACACACACACACATACACGTACACGCAGTGCGGATGTAGACCGTCTTGACACAGCCTAAAGGACCTTGGGGGCAAGACTCCCCAGGCTTTCAAGCATTGAAGCGCAGGGAGTGCTTAAGTGCTAAAGTGCGAAAGCTACCAGGCAACACATAAACGCCACCGGGTTCCTCGTGCTGCTTTCTAATATATTTCATCCTAGATGCGACACAAACTTCAACCTCATTTGAAAACCTACACGAATTCAGTCCTAGGCCCGATGTGGACGTAGTCCTAGACCTCAGGTGTCCAACTCCGGTCCTCGAGGGCCTGCAACAACCCAATTTAGCCTTCGACATCAAAGAGCAGCCATGCCCAAAGTATTTGAAGTTGATTTTCAGAAGGAATTTCAAACAAAATGGCTGACGGGAACGCGCATGTGGATTGCGGCGCAGTCACCGGTCGGATTGTTTATTTTTTTATTTCCTCAGCATCACCAAATTCTCATTTCCTCGCACGACGTGAGTTTCTATTTCCATACTGTCCTGCGGCTGTATTATTTTTTCTGAAAAAATCAAATAAAAATTGACGATGATGCAACGGAACGTCGTTTTCAGCAAGGCGTGTAAACATGCTGGGCAGGGATGTCGGGTTTCTTAAGGCGGTTCAGTCCTAGCCTCGGGGTGCCGATGTACCAACCATCTCGCCTGCCTGAATGATATTCCACTCATTCGTCTGGCTACAAAACTTCTGTACAAAAAATATGAGGGAGTCAGTCATAAGGAAGCGTCGAGCCTTTTAAGGTTCCACTCCCAAGATACCGTGGCAAGTTGAGTCCGCCATAAATGTAAGCGAGTCATTCTTCAAATCACACGATCACATTTTTAATTGTCCAAAAACATGTCTCCACATCGTCGATGACTTTATTGTCGTCTTTATTCAACACGTAACAGACGCGCACCTGAGTTCGTGTTTCGCTGACAGTTCGGTCGTCTCTTTCTGTAGACATAAAAAGCAGGATTCTAGAGAATTTCAGTAATTTCAGCAAAAACAAGGCCGAGCAGAACAACGTCCTGTTTTCCTTCTTCCTCTTTCAACGCCACGGAGAAAATGAAGCACGTAGATGATGCGGCAGGCCAAATCTGGCCCCCGTGCCTTGAATTTGACACGTCAGACATATGGAGGTGCGCAGAAATGTCATTACATTTGCACGCCGTCAAACGCGCATGCAAATAAAACCTGCCCGCTGCCAAGGAAGCTTGTGACAGGCGCCGGGCAAACGGGGGTTCTCGCCACCGATTCGGTGCTGTCGTGATGCGTTGGCGCCTCCTCTTTTAGCACTCCGCGAGAAGCCGCCCGGGTAATTCGGGGCAGAGAGTGATGGAAAAGAAGCAGGGAGCCTTGCCCTGCGCGCTTGTGCCTCTTTGATGCGAATGCGCGCAGTGGGGAAAAGAGAAACAAAAACAACAACTTCCTCAGCTGGCTCCGCGATCGCATTCGAAGCACGTTGGGCGGCCTTTTAATGATGCAACCAATGAAGGTGCACTTGGCTGGACGGCCAAACCTCCGCCAAGGCTTCAACTGAAGCCTCGTTTGTTGTGTTGTCACCGAAGAGTTGTACACCTTTATCAACTTAAATCAAGGACAACAGTGACGTTTTTCACAAAATGAAGATGCCAACCTGTCGGCCATCATCGCGCTGCCCTAAGGCCATAAAAGATGAAGGACACAACGATAACGAAGTTATTTTACGGGGGGGAAACGATTACAAGAATGAAGACAGAAGTCGGGGAAAAAAAACCATTCGGGTTCAAAAAAAAGAGGTTGAGTATGAAAAAAAAAAAAGTGGAAACTGAGAAAAGTTATAATTTCACAAAAAAATATGAAATACAAGAAAACAAGGAAAAAAGTGTGTTTTGTTGCGCATAAAATTTTTTTTAGTGTAGCGTTGCCATTTTGGAACAGAACTATGTCAAGAATCGTGACAACGCATCCAACATTAATGGGGAATAAAAATAAATAAAAATCAACCGACAGTATGCACTCATGCAACAGTGCCAAAAACAGCTCAAAAATAAAAGCCACGGAATATGTTCGCTCCACTGGACAAGAATCCGAAGCGCGGTGGCGGCGTGCTCCAATTAACCTCCATTTTGACACCCCCCTAGTGTGTTATTTACCCGACGACATTTCCTAATTGTTATTTTCTTTGGTGTGACAGCGATCCCGCCGCGCCCGCCTCCTGCTTACTCTTTGCCGTCGGCTAATGAGTTTTTGCCCTAACGACCGACCTTCTCCGGCGCGCGCATCTGATCGTCGACGGAAGACAAGTCAACTATACAGTCGATGCAGTTACAATGCTCATCGCTCTTCGAATCAGCTTTTGGACGAAAAACGGGAAATGGGGCGCTCGATCCTGATGGCGCACTGACAAAAGCCGCGTTCACTTCAGCGCACTCAAACGCATCCGAGTGTAGCACAACAAAGGAAGAGGTCACCATCTGTTTCCGGGAATGAAATTTGAAATGAGGACGCTCATTTTTTTTTCAACGCGTTCAGCTGGCGTGTTCTTCGGGGCCTGCCACGTCGGGTGCATTTTTCATGGCGAGGCTCCTCGTAAGCCGCGCGTGGACAACTTGGAGTACTCCGAGTCGAGTTGGGGCCCAACATTTGAAAAAGGCTTCCGTGCCAAGAAGTTAGGAGAAAAGGGAAAAGATGTATTGTTGTTTTTTTGCGGATATCTGCTGAGCTAGCTGGCCCCACCAAAAAAGTTACATTAGATTAAAGCAGAACTTCCATGAGTCATCATGAACAAAAAACACAATCACAAAAATTTACAAGAAAAACATTTAATGAAGGCACGGATATAGTTGTAGTCCAAGAAAAGAAAAAAATTGCAAAAAAATTGACGGTACATTTGGAAACCTACAAAAAAAAAGTGAATTCAGTTTGAAAATCATCTTGCCAGAAAATCTCACTTTACAAGAAAAATCGGAACAAAAATAGTCATAATCTCGCGAGGAAAATGTAGAAATATTACAAGCAATCAACA
>NW_017808116.1:179449-182670 GCF_001891065.2 Hippocampus comes | reverse complement strand
AAAAAAAAAAAGTGGAAACTGAGAAAAGTTATAATTTCACAAAAAAATATGAAATACAAGAAAACAAGGAAAAAAGTGTGTTTTGTTGCGCATAAAATTTTTTTTAGTGTAGCGTTGCCATTTTGGAACAGAACTATGTCAAGAATCGTGACAACGCATCCAACATTAATGGGGAATAAAAATAAATAAAAATCAACCGACAGTATGCACTCATGCAACAGTGCCAAAAACAGCTCAAAAATAAAAGCCACGGAATATGTTCGCTCCACTGGACAAGAATCCGAAGCGCGGTGGCGGCGTGCTCCAATTAACCTCCATTTTGACACCCCCCTAGTGTGTTATTTACCCGACGACATTTCCTAATTGTTATTTTCTTTGGTGTGACAGCGATCCCGCCGCGCCCGCCTCCTGCTTACTCTTTGCCGTCGGCTAATGAGTTTTTGCCCTAACGACCGACCTTCTCCGGCGCGCGCATCTGATCGTCGACGGAAGACAAGTCAACTATACAGTCGATGCAGTTACAATGCTCATCGCTCTTCGAATCAGCTTTTGGACGAAAAACGGGAAATGGGGCGCTCGATCCTGATGGCGCACTGACAAAAGCCGCGTTCACTTCAGCGCACTCAAACGCATCCGAGTGTAGCACAACAAAGGAAGAGGTCACCATCTGTTTCCGGGAATGAAATTTGAAATGAGGACGCTCATTTTTTTTTCAACGCGTTCAGCTGGCGTGTTCTTCGGGGCCTGCCACGTCGGGGGCATTTTTCATGGCGAGGCTCCTCGTAAGCCGCGCGTGGACAACTTGGAGTACTCCGAGTCGAGTTGGGGCCCAACATTTGAAAAAGGCTTCCGTGCCAAGAAGTTAGGAGAAAAGGGAAAAGATGTATTGTTGTTTTTTTGCGGATATCTGCTGAGCTAGCTGGCCCCACCAAAAAAGTTACATTAGATTAAAGCAGAACTTCCATGAGTCATCATGAACAAAAAACACAATCACAAAAATTTACAAGAAAAACATTTAATGAAGGCACGGATATAGTTGTAGTCCAAGAAAAAAAAAAATTGCAAAAAAATTGACGGTACTTTTGGAAACCGACAAAAAAAAGTGAATTCAGTTTGAAAATCATCTTGCCAGAAAATCTCACTTTACAAGAAAAATCGGAACAAAAATAGTCATAATCTCGCGAGGAAAATGTAGAAATATTACAAGCAATCAACATTTACAAGAAAAAAAATCCAAAATTCATAGGAAAGAATTTGAGACGAAAGTTGCCGATTTCTATGCCTTTATCGTGCAACAAAAAATGATAGCTACACACAGTTTTGCGCACCCAGATTTCAAAAAACACCCATTCCTGGCAGTGTTTACATTTCCCCGCTTGCGCTCAACAGATGCGCACATCCTGGCACGGTGCCGCCGCCGGCTGATGCGTCGGCGCCGCCGCGCTGCCAGCGCAGCCGTCATCCTTTTTCAAACATGTTGAACAGCCCATAAAAACGCTGACCTTTACAAGACGAGCCGATTGCTTGACATTTGCGATGACAAGAGCGCTTGTGTCACGACCACATTACGGGACGGGTTGTAAAAGAAAATCAATGTAGCGCGTACGGGAGGCGGCGGGGGGCACGGACAAGCTGGCATGTCGACATAAAAACAAAAGAGAGAGAGAGAGAGGAAAAAAATAAGATGAGACAAGCTGTCCTTTCTGACGTTTTTTTTTTAATGTTCATCTATCACTCACCAGGAGGCGCTATTGCTGATCACATGCTGTGATTAAAGCATGCGTTCTGTATATTTGCACAAAAGCTGTAGCCACACATAAGATAATGATACTCACATGCATATATTCTTTATCCTCCGTGAAAAACAATGACTCTTACTGCAGCTTACTGTGTGCGTGACACATTGTAAGTTTTGAAAAGTGCAGCAAGTACAAAAAAGTAGTTCTTTTAGTCATTATTTTACAAAAAATAAAAGTTGAATGATTACCAAAGACTGTATTCTAAAATTGATTTTAAAAAATGTTATCTTTTTTTCATCAAGATGTAACTAAAAAGCACGCTTCAATGTCTTGCACAAAACCCGACTTAAATCCGAGCAGAAAATCACATCCTTACATGAAAATGTGAAGACGAGCGATGTCATCACTTCAGCTTCTGAGATGATGTCGGAACCCTCCCCCCCCCACACACTCCCCAACATGCTTTTAACGTAAAATGGAAATTCTCCATCGACCTTATCATCATTAAACATGCACTTAACAAGTTCTGGACTCACCCGCCATTAGTATGGAGGACCCCACATGTCATTAGCGGACATGTGTCAGTGCCTCGGATGTGAAGATGTAACGCGTGATCTACTGCTCGTATAGCTCACATGTACGCTGCCATTTGTGTGTGTGTGTGTGTGTGTGTGTGTGTGTGTGTGTGTGTGTGTGTGTGTGTGTGTGCGTGTGTGTGTGTGTGTGCGCGCGCGCGCTTGCGCTTGCGCCTCAGATCCATCATAGCCATTCTGCAGATTAGAAATCCAAGCCATGAATTACACATCAGCTAAGTTTCGTTCATGTCACTTTTCCATTATCATAAGGAAGTCTTCCAGTTCATGCTGCAGTAACGGAATTAAATTTGCAACCGCGTTATTTGTATTTTACAACCGGTGCAGAGGGAAAAGTGACATTTTTGACCAATTATTGTATGGCTGCCAATTATCTGTTAGCGTGACCTCTTTTAACTGTCGTTCACAGAATTTAGTGAGCACAACAAAGGAAGAGGTCACCATCTGTTTCCGGGAATGAAATTTGAAATGAGGACGCTCATTTTTTTTTCAACGCGTTCAGCTGGCGTGTTCTTCGGGGCCTGCCACGTCGGGTGCATTTTTCATGGCGAGGCTCCTCGTAAGCCGCGCGTGGACAACTTGGAGTACTCCGAGTCGAGTTGGGGCCCAACATTTGAAAAAGGCTTCCGTGCCAAGAAGTTAGGAGAAAAGGGAAAAGATGTATTGTTGTTTTTTTGCGGATATCTGCTGAGCTAGCTGGCCCCACCAAAAAAGTTACATTAGATTAAAGCAGAACTTCCATGAGTCATCATGAACAAAAAACACAATCACAAAAATTTACAAGAAAAACATTTAATGAAGGCACGGATATAGTTGTAGTCCAAGAAAAAAAAAAATTGCAAAAAAATTGACGGTACTTTTGGAAACCGACAAAAAAAAGGGGGAAGGC
>NW_017808116.1:160891-178142 GCF_001891065.2 Hippocampus comes | reverse complement strand
TGTGTGTGGGTGTGTGTGTGTGTGTGTGTGTGTGTGTGCGTGTGTGTGTGTGTGTGCGCGCGCGCGCTTGCGCTTGCGCCTCAGATCCATCATAGCCATTCTGCAGATTAGAAATCCAAGCCATGAATTACACATCAGCTAAGTTTCGTTCATGTCACTTTTCCATTATCATAAGGAAGTCTTCCAGTTCATGCTGCAGTAACGGAATTAAATTTGCAACCGCGTTATTTGTATTTTACAACCGGTGCAGAGGGAAAAGTGACATTTTTGACCAATTATTGTATGGCTGCCAATTATCTGTTAGCGTGACCTCTTTTAACTGTCGTTCACAGAATTTAGTGGAGGTTTACACACACACACACACACACACACACACACACACACACACACACACACACACACACAGCTGAGTTGAAAAACAACATTTGTTACATTGAGTTCAAGTTGAAGGGCAATGTTAGTCGGCATGCATTATTCCATTTTACTTCACGGCTGCAATTTTCTCTTCGCAGAATCTATTTTGGTTGCCAGCGTGTATTCTTGCTCACATTTTCGCTCGGGTGCCCGCAAATCAAAGTATAACTCCACCGGTACCCCCATGCCGGCAGCCCCCGCTGAGGACCCCCCCGCTGGGCGAACGGCGCGCACCAAAGGCTAAGGTTAGCGGTTAGCTTTGATGACACATCTCATTTTCGTTTGCGCTGCGAGACTTGTGGCTTGTGGATGATTCGCCGCGACGCACCTTGTTCACCTTGAGCGAGTGGGAGCGACAGCTCCTCCGCAGGGAAGCGTGGGCCCGGCGCCCAAGTGGGCTACGGGTCCAACAAACACGGGAATTGGGGTCTTGCTTTTTGCGCTAAAAGGGATGTTTGGTGAAGTCGTGTTCGGGGAAGGCGACACCTGAATGCAAACGTGGCAGTCATCCAACATTTACAACACCGCTTTTACAATGGAGACGATGCCGGCGACAGAAGTGGGGCACACTGTAGAGCAGCAGCCACTCAATCCATTTTCGGAGGAAGGCGATACACTCCAGATTGCTCACCGATCAAATTGTTCAATCTGGCCCACTAAGTATTGATATCAACAGGAGTCCTGGAATTTGTGTTGCCTTGCAAAAAAAAAAAAAAAAAAGTTAGTTGATTAAAATGATTTTGTCGTTCGTGTTTTAGTTCCTGTTATTCATTCTCACGTATGAAGTAATTGGTTTTGTAAAAAAAAAAATAATAATAATAAATAAAATCAACCATTCAATACACTATAAATAATAAAATAAATATAAAATAAATCATACAAATAAAAATGAGAGTGATTTGTTTTTTCCTTCATTAAAGAAAACGTTTTAGAAACAATATTACTGTAATTTATTTCTTTTAAATAGTTTTTCGTAAATATTTTAAATAATTACTTCATTCATTCGGTTCAGTAATTGCTTTTCAAAAAGTTTGATTAATGTGTACTCATTTTACTCATGAAATATTTGATCTGTTGTGAACAAAAAAATTACAATAGACTAAACCTGTCAAAAATAATTAAAGTGAGCAAAAAGAAATACACATTTCTGCATGACAAAAAAATAAAAGAATCATTTTTTTAAATGGTATTGTTTCTTAAATAATGATGAAAATCAATAATAAATTAGAAATATTCTCGTATTCCCATTTTATGTGATTTCTTCTCCATCCACCCCAATTTTATTTGTCTTCTTTGCCTCATCCACCCTCGTTTTGTATTCCATGTGGCATCCCACATAATTGTCGTGATGTGGTAAAGCATCACTGATTCATCTCGCCGGTCAGGGTTTTCCCTCATTTTTACTTTTTTTTTTTTTTTAGTTTCACGGGAGGGAGTCATCGGCGTCCAAGCCGGAGACATTTTAAATATCTCTGCCCCATTTATTTTGGTCACGGCGCTGTTGGCCGAGGTGATACCTCCGGGCTTTCTATCTCGCGCCGCATTTCACAGCGTGTGAGCTCAGCGCCAGGCGAGGAGTCGTCTCCGCACTGCCATCCGTCCTCGTTTTGGGGGTTTAGTGCTGTAATCTGCAGATTACTTGCCGTTTTCAGATTTCCCACCGACCCGGATGTTGTTGCGACCAGAGCAAAAAAAAAAAAAAAAAATGCGGTTCATACTGATTATGATAGAGCGGTACTGGAAGAAGATTGAACAACCTACCCAAGAAAAACATCTGATGACAAAAATGTGACTTTATTTGTAAAACAGGACATGATTTGTGCAATTTGGTGAAAAGAGGCGCCAGGTTATGCGACTAAAGGTGTCATTTTAACGAGACTTTCTTGTCGTTGTTCTCATGGCAAAAAAATCCAGATCTATCAAAAAATTCAACATTTTCCAAGCAAGAGTTCCCACCAAAAAAAAAAAAAATCGTATTCGTATTCAGTCTCACATTCAACAAAACAGATTCACATTATTCACGTTCCAAAATATTCCGTTCATTAAGTTCACCTTGGAAATAATTTTTCATGCCAAAATTTCCACACCCCACAAAAAATTCCCCATCTTTCAAGACACCTATTTCAAAATGTTTTCATTCAGCATTTCAGCCTTCACACAGAATTTCTCCAGAAATTGCAACGTTGTCTTTGATTTCACGTTAGTTTTACAGTAAACTTCAACTTCGGTTGACAAAAACTGGGTAAAGCAAGCACGCCGGCCGGGCCTCTTATTTGAAGACCTTTGTGAGCGATTTTTCTTTTCGTTTCCTCAAAGTGATGTCACACGACAGTCTCCCATTTGTTGATATTTCGCGGGTGAGAAGAGACTCTTCGGAATATATTAAAAAGTGGACTTTATCCAATTGAGTATGTTTAAATAAGCTAAAATGTGTTTTCAAGTGTGCGGCGGGGTGAGGTGGGGGGTGGAGGGGTAAAGTTGAGTTCAGCAAGCGAGTTTTGACAGCCGGGAAACTTGCACGCCACAAATGATGCAGCCGGCTTCTTCCGCGTGGGAGCTTCCCCAAATGACTTGATTAAGCGTTTGTCTTTTTACAGGCAGATAAGCACGCGGCAGTGGCCAGACGCCTGCAATTACAATGATGGCGGCCATATGCCTCCCCTAGTCCCGTCTCGACGGGATTATGACAATCTTTGGAGTGGACGCACTATTTCTTCTTACCTGCTGCCCGACGCTACTCCAGGAGTTTCTTTGCTCTTTATTTTGCGGCACTCGGGACATGAATTGGAAAGAGTGCAAGGATACACGAGCAGCATTTGGATTCTTTTCACCCCAAAAGTGGAAGGTGTTTTCAAATTTTAATATCACTGTGCGGTATTTTACTTCATAAAAAAATAAAAGCACCGTTTAATTGTATGTAACTAATGATCGAGTTTGTGCATCATGATTTCATGTTTGAATTCACTGGGTGTGAATTCGCCCAGTGGTAATTGCGCCTTGTCCACCGGGGGCGCTATCGTATGTTCAGACATATTACAAGTTGAGTTAATGAACAGAAGAAGAACGTCGCAAGTAAGCGGTAACGTACATTATGTCAAAATTTTGGTGTGGCAGCAATAAGCTAAACACATTTTCCTTGTTGAATTTGGCTGTACCAAGTCAGCAGAGCAAAAATGATTGTCAAATAACAAAGGATAGTTGACATACACAGAAAATGTTGAAGTAGGGCACAAGCATTCATTCAGCGTCGACGCCACGGTGGATTTCCCCCTTCATAAATTCTCCGCAGGCGCTCAGACCGGAGGCTAAAATTACAATTGTGTCTTGTAAGTGGGCCGTGTTCTAAATAGTTCTCGTGCTCACTCCAACAAGCGTTAAAAAAACAAAAACAGAACAAACAAAAAAAAAAAACGAAGGTAGTCAAAGACAGAGCGTGAGCCAGCCCGTCGTGGCCACTTTCAAGTTAATTTAGAGAGCTAGCGTAGAATCCACGGCGCTTTGCAAGATCCAGCGCAATCCTATCGCGTCCATCTATTAATGCTTAATTAGTTTCTTTTTCCAGCGCAACACAACATGACCGGTTTGATCGTTGGATCACAGACATGCAATTAACAAAATGCGGCCTTCAAATACAGTGGATATAAAAAGTCCACACACCCCTCGTCAAATGCTCTGATTTCGAACTGATGAGAACAACATAAATCAAAGGATTTTGTTGACATTTGTTTCAAGCGCTAATGTCACCAATAAAACGGATACATTTTATGGCGAAAAAGCTTCCCTGAAATGAGACGGATGTGTCGGCATGTCGCAAAGCGGAAGTGGTTGCGACGGCTCTTTTTCACCACTCATGGTACGTTAGCGCGATACGTTTCGAGATCGACACATCATTGCGATTAATCTCAACGGTACTTGTCGTCACACTCATCGAAGCGCGGCTGACGCAATTCATTTTATAATTCCTCTTTATTTCCTTACATCAGCCCCGTTCATCTTTGATGCGAGTGACCCGTGAGGATCATCCTGCAGCCAGATGGGCATGTCAGTGGCGGTGTCCATGGCGTGTCCTTTGCTGGAATGACAATTGGACCACACGCGCGTTCGAACCATGGAGGTATTCGCACATCACAAGCTTCGCCATCTATTATGTATCGAAGGTCCGGTCTCGCGGCGTGAACGACTGCTCCGCATGCAGAGGAAAAAAGAAAAAAAGCATTTTGGACAGCAGAAGAAATGGACATGCGATTGTGTTGTGACTGCAATATGCTGGTCTCCATTTTAGGAGTGGTTCGAATGTGAGAGGAAGATTTAAAAAAAAAAGAAAAGAAAGGAGGATGTGGTGTGTTCCTAACTAATCAAATTGTAAATAGCATTTTTGTCATACGTCTGTTTAAGAAGCGGCAGAAGCAATGATGCAAAATTGTGCCCCCCCCTCCCCCTTACAGCATTTCAGGACCTTGTGATTAAACCTGAAATGTTGCAAAAAAAAAAAACCAAAGTACTCCGGCCCGAGCCACGTGCGAACGCTTCGCTAGCTGTCAGTCGGCATCTTTGCAGTCGGCCGCAAGAGTCGGCCATGCACATAAAAAGAATCACCTGTGCGCGATGTCCAGCGGGCAGCCAAATAGCGTGTGGTGACCCGCAGAGGCCGTCGGCCACCTCTGGCGAGCTCATTTGGCCGCCAGCCCGGCGGGATCATGCATGTGAGAACAGACGAGTTCTGTCGGTGGCAAGCAAACGCCACGTGATGTCGGGATGATGAACACGGGCCTGAGCGGAAAAAATGTATTTTGTCGAAACGTCACAGCTGAGGTGTGGAAAAACTAAAACGAAATCTAAATGTGTGATTTTTTTTTTTAGATCACTATTTCCTTACACTTTTATATTACCGCTGTGGGGTAAAGACGATTTGATGTCTTTTGAGACATGGGGTACGATGCCATTCAAGATTTTTAACCTCAGCCCGAAAAAATATACACTACCATTGCACTTTTAATCCCACACTCATTCCGATGCACGCGTGCAACACCATTTAAAAAAAAATCCCCTGATTTAAGGGGATTAAAACTCTGAGCCAATGAGTATCCCTTTCTCCACCAAGCAAAGATTTAAAGAAACAATCTTTCCGCACAGCAGCCGAGAAGAACCATACGGAGCTCTCCTGTGGTAAATTGTGGAGCTAGTGGCTCTTGTTTTTTTTTTGTTTTTTTTTTGCAGCTCTACTGGTTCAAAACACGCCTGGGAGATTAAAAATATGTTTAGAGGCAAGCGCCTCGGAATGCCGTTTCGGGCCAGGCATGGTCCATTGATGCTTATCAGCACGCCGAGCAAGACACTTAGCAGGTCTTAATCGTGGCCCCTTTGCAGCACGGCAGGCCCGGATAGGAGATCGGATCGTTGCGGGAAAAGGGAGCAGCCGGTAAAGGGTTATGCTGAGGTTCAACACAGCATCGTCAAAATAATACAAACACATTCAATCAATATTTAATCCACACAAATATGTGGAGAGAGGCGGAAGAATAATGGATGAGACCAAAAAAAAAAAAAAAAAAAAAAAGCAGAGTAAACAGAGTCTGTGTTTACAGGAAACAAATGCCCTTTTTTTTCCCTCCCCAAAACTAACAACGTTATCATCTCACAATATCCACCAGTAATCATGCCCAAAGACTGCGACCTTTAGATCCACTGTAACATTTGAAAGCACTCGATGAGAAAGGGCAGAGATTAACGTGCGCGCTCATGTTAGCGTAGCGCTTACAAACCGCAGTCGCGACTCCGCTGTATTTTTTTGCCTTCGTCTTCTCTCGGTATATAATGTGGCCGGTATTAGCTACTTAAAAATCATTTGACGCTTTTTCTGTCTGTCGCAAAGTTCAACTAATTCAAGTGTTGTCTGTAAGCTAACGTTAGCTTAACTTTGCTGTGTCACACCCCACCGTCTCCAGTTAGCTGCAATTTTCCCACTTGATGCCTTGAATATGGCGTTTTGCGCCCATGAAAAACATATTCCTCAATGAAATCCAATTCTACTATGTGGCAAAACAGGAAATGCCAGTCACGAGAAGGGCCGTATTCATACATCCTTAGCGAGAGAAACATGGCACACCTTATTTGCTGTTTTTTGACACATTTTTAGCGCATTTTCCTTTTTCCGAGTGTTGATTGACAGCCGCAATCTCATTTGCTCAGCCCTGAAACGCTGTTTGCCGAGACGCGAGCGGCGCCTCGGGGGAGAAAAAAAAAAGCCACGCTCCCTTTTGAGACGCAAAACCTGCAATTGCGCAACAAAGATTGTTTTAGCCTCACGTAGCATTAAAGTGTCTGCCTAATTGAGGCAACGCGGCCTCCGACATGACGTTTGCGTGTGGGATGATGTTATAATAGCAGCCCTCTTGTTCACGGGAAGCAATAATAGCAATTTCCTACCATTTTTTTGGGGGGCGGGGGGGGGGGGGGCGCTACAGGCTGAATATGAATTAGGTCAGATTGCCTGGTTGATTGAAAAAAAAAATGGCCTGGCAATAGAAAGAATGTGAGGAAATAACACTGTGAATGCACAAATTTTTATATTGAGTTGGGGGCGGGAGGGGAAGAAAACATCGACGACGGGCGAGAGATGGGATTTGAAGAGTCAGGGAAGGTCCTTTTTTGATGTTTTCATTTCAGAGGCAGCAAAATAAGATTATGCCAAAAAAAAAAAAGAAATACAGAAGCAGGCAAGTTTGAACCATGGAGCTCCATTCGTTCATTCAAATAGCACTCGTGCCAATATTGTGTTGGGGGGCATTTGCAATAACAACAAGCAGGTGTTCCTTTTTTTTCTTTTTTTTATTAAACCATCGGCAATCATGGAAAAAGAGTCAATCCTAGCAGAAGGTGACAGCCTCAGAATGCAATCACAATGCCTGCTTCTAACTAAAGTGGTCCACCTGTTCATTTTCCAATATGGATCCTCACTGTTTTTTTTTTTTTTGTGTGTGTGTGTGGTTTTTGTTATGATTGACATGTTCGCCAAGTTTCAGGTCAATCAGTGAAGCTAGTGTCTCGGATGATTTTTATTTGATATTTTCGTTCGCATACACAAATCTCGGAATTGGCCCAAAATGGCTGACTTCCGGTTTAATTTAGACCACGGCTCCTGGAGACTGTTATCGTAGACATGTCCACCAAAATTCATATTAATTGGTGACACTGGTATCAGGCTGATGGTTTTTTTTGGTGGGGTTCCGAACAATATCTTGTCTTACAACGTGTAGTAAACATGCCTTGCTAAATGCTGCTGTTTTGGTTAGCAATCAAGTTTTCTGACGCTAGCCCACGATCTACCGTGGAGCTAAATCTGTGCTGGACTACAGACGGGTTGATCTGTAAAACTGGATTGCCCTTCTGCCGAATGTCAGTCTCTGCACTTTAATTCATCCGACAATGTGCCGCTTTTAGGCGTTGCTGTTTTGGTTGGCAACACAGTTAAAACGGGCTCATTGCTAACGTCCGTGGGTGAAGAATAGCGTCCGTGGAGTTTAAGACAGTTGTCGTGTCGCTTGACTTCCATTTTACCGGAGCGGAAACTGTTTTGCTTGTGGAGTCGGTCCCGCTGTGATGGATGCATGATGTAGCGAGGCGCACATGTGCTAACACGCTAACACGCGCCGACAACCCCCCGCCTTCAGATTAATTCACCTCCGTTGCGACACTAAGCCGCAGCAGGCTAATCAACGCTTTCATAATTGCATCCGTGTAAAGTTCACTTGGCTCAAGCTGATTGCGGGTCAAAGCCCCCCCCCCACACACACACCTCCCTTAGCCCTCTCCTCACTGTCATATTAACATTCAGAAGTCAACATTATGTGTGTGGGGGTTTTTTGAGCCGCCCGTAGGGGAGTGAGGTGATAAACGTGAAAGGAGAGCAGACAGTTGAGGTTAATTGCTCAACCGAAGGTCAGATCAATTACTGCCGTACATGAGATGGGTGAAGAGTTCACGGAGACCCAAACAAGAAGATTTTTGAACCGCCATTTGTAAAGCAAAGACCGCTCAGCCGCTTCAAGGAATACTCGCAACATTAATCGGAAATTCAATTAAAATGGATTTGGAGTATTCACACCAACCAGGAATGTTTTGGGTTTTTTTTTCCCAGTTAATGATTTCCAGTAGCTTGATGGCCTGTAGTCCCTTCACAATGTTGTTAAATGTTTCATGTAACCAAACCACTAGATATGGGCGAGTATCGATTCCACGTATCAGCACGAGGCAGCCTTATTTTTCAGGTATCGGGTACTCGTGGAGACTCCCGATACCGCCCATTGCAACTTTAGGCGAATTAAATTTTCTACAGCATATCAAAAATGCTAGCGGTATCAGCGAATACTCAAGGAGTGAATACTCGTACTGGTATTGATCTGAAAGCACAGTCTGTGTCTTCCGGTAAAAATGCAAATGCTAGCGGTCCCAAACTGGACCCACCAAAACTTACCAGCACCTCACTTTCACCAATGCACACATATTGCGACACTTTGTCCAAATGAGCTTGATTTGAATCCGTTTTTTGTGGGCCTCAAGATGTCTGAAACTCAAGTATGTTTGTACTTTGTTGACAAACTCTTACTAGATAATTGGTCCAAAGTAGGACACAAATCCGTTCAAGGGATTTGTCATGGAAACAGCAGTGGGCATGCAGCTATTTCATAACCGTCTTTTTTAACGAGATCAAATTTCTTAACAACCTAACGGCAACCTCAACATTGCTTAGTCTGTTTTTCACCGTCGACACGTAAACACTTTGCAATTTCCCCGAACTTTCAATTAGCCCGCACCCCCTCACGGTAATGGTTTCTTACGAGAAAAGACTCCGCAGACAAATGAAACCTTTTTTTTTTTCCTTCAAATTGGACCGCATTGAATTACGACGGACGGCCCGCCTCGCCTGTGAACGACCTCCCTTCTTGTTCCTCTTCTCATTTTCAACGCAGGCCTTTCGCCAGTGAATAATTAAAACATTAGTTCCAGCATGATGAAAAATTGTTCTCGGCATCGGCGGTCGGCGGTCGCACTGACGCAAATCGGAATTAATTGCCACGAAAAGAGTTGCTGGACCACGTACTCGGTATCGTGCAGGTTATTTGACGATTGGACAAAAAAAAAAAAAAAATAGTGCCATGAATAATAAATACAGTTCTGCATGGCTTACCGGTACATAAATTGAACTGTACTCACTCCACATTGTAACGTTTTTTTAATTCTGAAACAGGCTCACAAACTGCGACGATTGGAGACAATCGCCGTCGAAAAGTTGCCAAATCAGGTTCATCAACGGCAACAAAATCAGGGTTTCAATCAGAGTTTGAAGTCTGAACAGGTTCTGCACGGATCATTAGTTTGATTAATACGCGACCCACCATGTGCACATATGGTCTCTTTTTGACGACAGGGAGTTTCAACCAGCAACATGAAGTTTGCTTGGCATATCTATTGTGAGTAGACCCACAAAAACGTCAAAAACCCCTCGCTTGGAAACACAGAGAGAATCGGCCACTCCTTTGAGACTTTTTCAGGCCTGTAGCACAACACTGGAATTAAAAAAAAAAATCAGATGATGAAACTGGTATCACCTACCATCATGAAGCTCGTCTATCTTGAGTAGCCCCACAAAAAAGTCTCACCGAGCCATGCCGGGAATCAGCCCCTCTGGGTTGAAGCAGAACTTTTTGTCATTTTGATCATTTGCAGTTGAGGCATGTACATCTGGAATATTTTGAAAATGCTCCTCCGGTTTCACTTAGCAGCATGAAATTTGGTAGAAAGAGCCCTTGTGATTTGACCCGCAAAAAAAAAAAAAAAAGAAAAAAGGCTGCCATTGTGGTTTGAAGCAATTATTTTGGAGTCATTTTGCACATTTTGAGGACTCCTTTCAAGATTTTGTCCGATGAATACAAAATATCCACTCGGCAGTTAGATTCTGCAAAATTCCAAAACGTATACGTTTTCACCATCGCAACTCCAACGAATTAGTTCCACAAGGTCAAAGCTTCACCAAAGGTCTCGTGTGTGACCCCTACTGGCTACCGACACACAAATGGCAAGGACCGTAGGCGGCTTCCCGCCTGCCATCCCGGATTGAACGTTGCCTCTTGGCGCTAACTCGTCTGACAACGAGGAAGGCAAGCGAGGACGCGGCAAGCGATCGGTAAAGCAAAGACAAATGTCCCGTCGCGGAACGATTGAGCCTCATTTAATTTCGAGCAAAAGATAAGGCGGCTGAAGACCTTTTTAATAGCGGCTCGGCTTCATCATGGAACTGCTGCGTGAGTAATGGGCGCCAGGCAACAATGTTAATGAGATGCGACATGAAGATATACCTTCGGAATAAAAGCGCACTGTCCCATTTTTCTTCTTGGGCACGATGATGAGTCTTGGAAGTGACATTTAATCAAACATTCGTTTTTTTTTTTTTTTTTTTTGCTAAAAACACTAAAAACAGATTAAATAACCGTGGGATTATTGAATAACGTTTTTTTTTCAACCCACATTAACCACAGTCTTAAAACAAGAAAGCCAATGAGAACATCAAACTTAACTCATTCAAATCATGCCGCTATTTATTTCCTTGACGCTTCAGGATGAAATAGTCTGTCCTTGTTTTTGCGCGCCGACCTTGAAATTCATCTGGAAATTTCACTGCTGTCAAATAAAGGCATTTATAGCGGCCGACAATCATTTGAAAAGGTTCTCCGGAAAAAGGACGACGCTACTTTCGAGGCGTCCAACCGTCCAGTTTGACCGCCGCCGGCGCTCAGGACGAGCAAATGATGGAGCGTCCTTTCTCGGTGGAGTCGTTCTTCAATTAGGCCTCATTAGTCTCGCCGTCCCACTCCAACGCCTCCGTCATTGCCTTGGACAACCAAGCGTGGGACTCCTCCGTACGGTAGGATATAAAAAGATGACACGGGCGTATCTTATCACCTTCAGGCGTAACATGACACACAGTTATGGGAGTGTGTCACTCTTATTCTCAACTGTCAGCTCGGCGAAGATGACGGATGGAGGCTGCGTTCCCTCGCCGGAAATTTGTCACGCAAACGGAAAATACAGCTCGGGCACAAACATCAAAATATTTTCGTTCGCTCCCAAAGTGCAGGGAATAAGCCAACAATTTTAAAAAAAAAGAACCCCCCCCCCAAAATCCCTTTAAAGGAGTCATGAATCTTTGCAAATGGTCAAATTATTTCATCAGAGTTTGGAAAAGTGCAAGTTGAGGAATTTGCCCAAAATGGCTGCTTCAAAACAAAATGGCCGACTTCCTTTTCTATTTTGGTCATCAGTGCTTGAGGTTTTTTGTTTTGTTTTGTTTTTTTTTGTGCGCCCAGTTAAGATGGACATAAAAACAAGCTCAATGTGGGAAAGCACATGCACCTAAATGCTAATTTCAATCCAAATTCTCTCGCTCTGTTTTTAGCTCCGTCGTTGAACTCCTGAACAGGTGGAGTTCAACGACGGAGCTAAAAATCAGGGATGGAGTCAAGTCCACTTTTATCCACTTTGAGTCATCCCAAAAAAGTCACTCTCGGGTCTTTGCCCAGGCCTCCATATTATTGACATGTGGAAGTGGAATTTATTTAGTTTTTCTCAAGCTAGTCAAACAAAAGCTAATCGAATGGAAAGCAAATTCCAGAAAGTCCCAGAACACAAAAGTGCAAATGACAGTTGGGACGTGGGCGCTTGCAATTCATCGGTGGTTATCATTCACGTCAAGTCACGCGAGCAAGATGGTCTCCGCTGGCCGAGGCGAGCGCGTCCCGCCTCATACATAAGCCGTTATCTGGCCCGGCGAAGGCGAGCGCCATCGCTCCCGACGATTTATGCGTCAGCGGCGGCGCTTTGCTATCAAGGTCAAGCAGCCAGTCATCCGCTTCCCTGCGAGGTGCTGCAGGTGACAAAGGGAAGACGCGGCACTTTGTTTAGAGGCCGATGAAGACATTCCGCCAGTTGGACGGAAGCTTTTACTCCAATGCGCAAGCTGACGCGCCTTAACATTTTGGTCTCCGTTTATCCGCGTTAACGCTACCATTATGACAAAGAATGTGACTTGACATATCGTCACCCTCTTCAAAATCATCGCCGAAGTCATCATTTGTCAAAAAACGTATATGTGTGTGTGTCAAATTTTTGCTCAGGCCGAGCGACGGCTCATATCTCAAAACTCCGAAATCGAGGTGTCACTGAACTACACTCAGGGTGGCCTGAGCAAAGTTGTGAAAGTGATTCATGTCAAACTTTTGCAAAAAATAAATAAATAAATCAATAAAGGGGGACCCGGATGCATTTATCGACAAGGAAAACCTTTGAGCAAAGTTGACTGCAATCCCGCTGCAACACTTTGACAATTTCCTCATCCCCCTTTGTTGTTGACGTATTTTGGTCCAATATTCTTCAGATGAGAGTGGCGGGATGTGAGCACGCTGCTGGAAGGCGGGGGATGGGTGGTCTGGGGAGGGGGGAGTGGGGGGAGGGTGTTACCTGACAAGATGACACTTTCTCTTCTGCACATGAAAAGGCGCTGGCGGCTTGCACTCAATCAAAGCTTCATTGAAAGGCCTTCAGTCAAGTGTGCGCGCATGCTTTAAAGTTAATAACCACAATGTTCGAGATGCAAAAGTTCCACAAAGGAAACAAGCGTTACGGAAGGACGTAGCCAGACTCCATACAGTTAAAATGTAGGAAACAGCCAATTAGACTCTGCTGGCTACAAGCCGGTTTGCTAACGTTTGTTAAGCACAACAGACAGTAAATTCTTCCTTCTTTCTTGTGGTTCTTTGTGGCAGTTTTGGCAAGAAACAGCCAACTAGACTTCTAGAGCAATAGGCGGGTTAGCTAATGTTAGCTAAGAACAACAGACGGTAACTTCTTCCTTCTTTCTTGTGGTTCTTTGTGGCAGTTTTGGCAAGAAACAGCCAACTAGACTTCTAGAGCAATAGGCGGGTTAGCTAATGTTAGCTAAGAACAACAGACGGTAACTTCTTCCTTCTTTCTTGTGGTTCTTTGTGGCAGTTTTGGCGAGAAACAGCCAACTAGACTTCTATAGCAATTGGCGGGTTAGCTAATGTTAGCTAAGAACAAGAGACGGTAACTTCTTCCTTCTTTCTTGTGGTCCTTTGTGGCAGTTTTGGCTAGAAACAGCCAATTGGACTTCTCTAGCAATAAGCGGGTTAGCTAACGAGTTAGCTGATGAAGGCTAGTTCTAGCGAAGTCATGAACTAATCTTGCGTTCAAGTTAATGTCTTTAATAAATATTTAACCCTGGTATCATTATCTTGACCCCGTCGGTGACTTTCAGGCTCTGGGCGAGACCTTTAATAATGATAAAAACTTTTGAGTCGACTTCCCGTTTATGTTTAGCAATTTGGCTAAAAATAGAATAGCGTTCTTTTCCCACGTTGATGGCTCACCTTTGGAACAAGCTGTTTATTTTTGAGCGATTCATCTGACTTTTACTTCCTTCTCTCCTGCCTGACGTTTTTCTTCTCTCGCGGCCTCGCACATTCTGATTAACGTCGCTCTCGCTTTTGCTTTCTGCCTCACAAATCTGGCAGATGGGAGACCCGCTCCAAGTCAAATAGAGAGGCAACAGAATGAACCATCCGCATCTGTCTGTCTGACTCATCGTCTCGTTTGTTGTCATTCGCGAAAAACGCAGATGAGCCCACAATCTTTGACAACCAGATATTGTTTTTAAATGGAGCTCTTATGAGCATGTTAACGGCGTTAGCTTAACTTTTGATATACACGTCCGCACGAAGGGAGGGGAGAAATGAGTTCCATTTACATTTTGATTCCTTGTGATTATCCGCAGTGGAGGCACTTCTCCAAAGTCATTTCACGCATTCGCACTGCTCGGCGCCAAGCGTGGCGCTAACTCTCTCCGTGCGCTCACGTGGGTTGACTTGGCCGTACGCCTACGTGACCAAACGTGGCCGTGGTTACGTTCCAGACCACCCCCGCAAGAAATGTTTCGTCAAATATAGAGGAAACACATTTTAAACGACTTATTGATAAAATTTATTGACACAAAAAAAACACATTATTATGACATTATTTCAAATTGACTATCGGCACAACAATTTGGTTACATTTGAATTTGAACAAAATGCAAACATTCCTTTTGAAAAGTCTGTGCTGGAAAAAAAAAATGCTTGTTGAATCAAATCTCTTCACCTGCAAACCCTCCTTTCGTCGTTTGGGGGTTCCTCATCTTCCTCCTCAT
Organism: Hippocampus comes; assembly: GCF_001891065.2. Taxonomy (NCBI): domain Eukaryota; kingdom Metazoa; phylum Chordata; class Actinopteri; order Syngnathiformes; family Syngnathidae; genus Hippocampus; species Hippocampus comes. Next base: position 163,471 of record NW_017808116.1, on the reverse strand, counting down.
CATCATCACAAGCTTCATTACCGTTTCCGATGAGCCACCTCATGTGGTCACGCGTCATTACGTTCAATCATCCGGGGAGTCCCCCCCATCGCCTCGGATGAATTAGCTTGATAATGCCCAGCCGAGGCGGAGCCAAGTAAAACGCGCAATCCCCCCCCACCAAGAAAATATCCCTCAGAGGCCCGCCTTTTGGTATTCCGCTCGAGGAGGACGCGGCGAGGGTCTCCTCCAGCTGCGAGTTTAATCAGGAGGGACAAATAACGCAAACGGATTGGATGAGGGCAGCATGAACAGACGGCGGTGTCAGATTACCTCAGGATGCTAGTTTGAACCCCCCCCAACACACACACACACACACACACACACACACAGTCCAGGAAAAAAAATAAACTCAAGCGCAGAAACAGATGACAGGTAGTTGCGTAACTTGTGACTTTAGTATTCCTCCGACCAATGGCGGTCACATGTCAATCAATGTCGATGAAATTCCTTCATTCATAAATTGATCATGTTTGAAAGAATGAAAATAGCTACTCATGAAATCAATCAATGCTTGAGCTGTACTTGAAGCCTGGTGCTGATGACCAATTAGGCGTTTTTGGTTCTGGTCTTTGATTGGTGATTGGTTTGCCCAATCATCTGTACAGCCACAAACAATTGAGATCACTTCATAGCATGGCGCTTTTTTTTTCTTTTAATTACACGAAAATGACTTTCATCATTACTTTCCTCCCGCACGTCAAGAGAACATACATTCAGCCTCGACTCATAGCGCCGCATGCATAATTCATTTTCGGCACAAAAGCCGGGCTTCATTTTCCGGTGCTTCAAAGCGTTGTTTATTGTCTCCCTTTCGCAAACAGGCCACGTTTTTTTTTTTTTTTTCTTCCCAGTCAGGTGGCATTCTGAGATGAGTACCCTAAAGAAGAAGCACGGAGGGAAAACGCATCACCGCCACGGGAATAGAGCGCGATGCAAAAGAAGCAGGACAGCGTGTGTGACAAAGTTCAGTGTGTGACGCAAAAGGCTGAAAAAGAGACACGCGGCGACAGCGTGACAAAAGTCTGGCTGTGGCGTTCAGCGAGTCTGGAAAAAGAAGCTGAAGGTGAGGGCACAACAAAGCAGGGAAGTGATGCGTGCGCTACACAAAAGCCTGAAAAAGACGCGCCAAGTCAGGTGGTGACGAAGCGCAAGCAGTTTTATCCGCAAAATCTTGGAAATACCGCATCATGTAAATGTGCGACAGCAGTGTGCCACATACAAAAAAATTCTGAAAAAGAGGCACAGGGAAATGATGGCGATTGTGCGCTTTACACAGGCCTGAAAAAAAAAATTTGAGAAGAATCACTGAGGGAAAGTGTGGTTTCATGATTCGAAACACAAGCTCAGGGTGTAAAAAAAGAAACAGAAGGAGAACGTGAAATTGGTGAGCGACGCAAAAGCCCGAAAATGAAGCGCAGTGAGGGAGCGTGACGGCAGTATGCTACAGAAAAAGCCGAAAAAAGAAGCGCGAGGTGAAAGAATGACAAAGTGCGACTTGAGCATTGCGCGCAAATGCCTGAAAATGAGGCTTTGAGGTTGTGACACCGCGCGACCCGCAGTATGCTGCACAAAAGCCTGAAAAGGAAGCACACTCTCCCACTCGCCGCCAACGGCAGACAACGAGCTCCCGCTGAGGCTATTTTTGCATGTCGGCGATTCATTTTCACATTTGTCCGCAAAGCCGTCAAAGAATCGGCGTCGCTCGATACAGCGCGACGCGAAAATAATGCGCATCTTTGCCCACAGGAAAAAAAACAAACACCTCACGTGTAATTTCCCTCCTCCCCCACCGCAAAAGCACATCCATGTTCCCCCAATAGCGTCTTCACGACCGGCGCTTTAAACGAGGACTTTCTCCGACAATGGCTCGGCTCGCATGCATAATGAATTTTTTTCCCCCCCCTTGCTGCGCTAGCCACGTTTCAAAGCGCTCTTTATCGGCTCCCGTTCGCAGCCGCTCAGTCGTAACGACGCCGGGGGAGCGCTCAAACGGCCCGCCTTTTTAACGCCGTCACCCTGTCTGCTTTTATGTGCGCGTGTAGCGTCGCTCGTCACGAAACGCCGCTGACTATTGTCGCCGATTTAAAAAGACCAAATCACGAATCAAGAGCAATCGCGTGCAAAAGCAGCCGCTCGGCGCAAATGATGCCTTTCCTGTCCGCGGTGACGGCCAACCGGAACGCAAGGCGCTAATAATAGCCGCGGCTGCGCTCAACGAAGCGGGCCTTTGAAATGTTATATCACAGCTTTGGCCATAATTATTCTTGTCTTTTTTTTTTTTTATGTCCTCATAATAGGAGAGTAGACTTGATTTTAGCCACGTTCGATGTTCACCTTTGTCCTCCATCACTTGGAGCTTTAAAAACAAGTATCGATCTCGATACGCCTCTCCCTTCAAATTAAGAAGTAGGCGTGCACGCGCGCGTGCCTCCACGTTTCTTCCACTTGTGCTTCCTTAAATATTTTAATCGATGTTTATGACCCTTGGCACGAGGAGCTGTTGTCAAGCTTCACTCCCCCCCCTCGAACTCCGGACAC
>NW_017808116.1:146036-160876 GCF_001891065.2 Hippocampus comes | reverse complement strand
ACACTCTCTACGTATGGTATAAAATCATATTGGTCCTCACAAGAATAATCATACAAACACACACACACTTGTTTTACTCTCTTTCGGGGTCATGCTGTCCTACCGTTGATTATGTAGCGAGGCTACACAAAAAAAAATTTAAAAAAGCTCACTCGTCACATGTCAAGTCAGTAGTGGGAAAAAAAAATGTGACGAGTTTGGACACTGTCGGCCTACTCGTAGGACAACGACGTGTTACGAGTGAAACAAAACCTCGCACTAGTTGCCATTGGCGCAGAACAGATACTACTAGCCAAGTGCTAGATGTTAACTTGTAGAATTTTCCGTGTTACTACGAGTACTACTTGTCGCTTGAAACAAAGCTCATTTGAGCATTTGTTCAATAGCCTTGATCAGCAACCTGCGCCACGACTGCTCTTTGTTGGACCAATTTGGCATACTAGAGCAACTTCATGTGACTAGTGAGAGAAAAATGTGCACTCGGTGATAACTGCATGTTACTAGTACTACTAATGACATTCTAAAATCCAACTACTTGGATACTCGTGAATGTCACCACAGTCATTTTCCTCATGTGTCCCATTTTTGCCTTTTTTTCATACATTTACAAAACAAAAGAAAACGAACGACAACAACAAATAGCCGAATGCCACCCAAAGTTTTCATATTTGAGGGGCTTTTCTTTGACTCCTTGGGAAAATTGCTTCGATGCTTCCACCTTCAATGATTTGGTGTTAATCAGAGCCATCCCCACGCCGCCCCCAAAAAATGTCGATGCACGTGCCTGGCACTCGTTGTTCTACTAGTGCATTGAATTGTCTTACGAGTGAGGACAAAACATGTACTCGCAGATAAACCCGAAGCCGGATATCGAATAAATGCTCAAACTGCTTTCCATCGTCGCCACTGTCAATGTCGTCGCTACTGCCTGAGCCTTCCTCCCTCCTTCGCTATCTCTCTCTCTCTCTCTCTCTCTCTCTCTCTCTCTCGCTCTTTCTCTCTCGCTCTCCTCGCCCAAAAAAAATCCTCGTCTCGCCTCTCACATCGCTGTCCGGATCCACTTGGCGCTCGCCGCCTCCCGCTGCACTCCACCTCGATTCCCCTCACACACACACACGCACACATATACTCACACACACACACTTTGCACACGCACACACTCGCACACACACATACACACATATATATGCACGCATGCATTCACACTCTCTTCCACTCTCTGCCTTCCCGGTGCAGACTTGTCAAGAAGACCAGATGCGACCCGAGGAGCGGCTCTTTTATTTATTTTTTTAGAAAAAAAAAAGGGGGGGGGGGAAACTCAAGCGATGTTGCCGGAACGGCAGGCTTTTTGCCGCCCGTCCAGAGTGGGAACATTTCGCTGGGATTTGAGCAGCAGTGATTTTCGCTCTCGCCACTGAAGGGATGCTCAGTTCTGACCAGGAATATTTCGACTCCCAGAGCGGACAGATTTAAGGAAGACTGGATGTCAGGGAATTAACGAATCTCCCCCTGGACTTTTTCAACAAGTCAACTCGAGACAAACAAAAAACAAACAACAACAACAACAACAAAAAAACGCAAATACGCATCTTCACACCAGCCAGTTTTCGAGATCTGACTCGGAGGTAAGGCTTTTCGACTCACTCCAAAGTCACTCTGATTCGACTCTACTGTTGGATTTTCCGAAAAAAAAAGGGAAGTTGGCTAAACCTCGAGGCGTGTGAACCGTCACTGGATGCACCGTGTGATCGGTCATGACTGGTGCTTGCTCCGTCCTGCTTGCTATGCATCATTCAGCGTTTGTAGCAATGAGCATCACTGTGTCGTCTCTGCTCGGCAGAGAGACGAGAGCGGGAGAGAGAAAGCGGGAGGGAGAGGCAGCTGACACGGGCAGGGAGAAGCTGCAAGAGGATTTTTCGGCATCCGGCTCCTGAGGTTTTGTGGGGGCTGGTCTGCAGGTGGTCAAGTGTGAGGAGTTTTCAATTTGGCATTGTAAAAAGAGATGTTTGCTTTTACTGTGAATTTTGTGTTTTTTTTTTTAAACATTTTTCTGCATCGGGCACCTGAAGTTTTTTTGTGGCATTGTCCACAGTTGGTTGAGTTTTTTCTTTTTTTATTTTATTTTATTTTATTTTTTGTCATTTCGAATCCCGCATTTACAAAAACAGGTGTTTGGTTTTAACCGGGCATTTATCTGCATTCAGCAAAATTAGGCATTTGAATAAGAGCCGTTTAGTTGAGAAGAGTATTTTTTTTTCTGCATCCAGCACCAGAGGTTTTGTGGGGTCTGGTCTGCAAGTGGTCACGTTCTTCAGTTGTCAAGCGTAAAGAGTTTTCGGTTGAAATTTGCCATTTAAATCGGGGTTGTTTAGTTTAGACGTGGATTTTTTTTGTCTGCATCCAGCACCGGAGGTTTTGTAGGGTCTGGCCTGCAGGTGGTCAAGTTGTCCAGTTGTCAAGTGTGACGAGTTTTCTTTTCAAATCTGGCATTGTACAAAGATGTTTGCTTTTACAATTTTTTGTCTTCACCCGGCACCTGGTGTTATTTTGTGGGGTCTGTTCTGCAGGCGGTCCTTTTTTTTGGTTTGTTTTTTACAGTTTAGTAGTTTAGACATGATGCATCCAGCGGCTGAGGTTTTTGCAGTCTTGCTTAAACCGTCGGTCATGTATGAAGACTTTTCTGCATTAAAAAAAAAAATACAGTTTTTTTTCAAATAATTTAAGTGTATAAAGTTGAGTTGAAATTGATTATTGTGCATCCATCACCTGTCCCGTTTTTGTGGTTTGGCCAGTAGTTGGTCCAGTTATGTAAAAGTCAAGGGTGAAGAATTTTGTTTCAGTTGTTAAAAAGGTTTTGATTTTCTGCATCCGGCACGTGATTTTGAACTGCGGATTCTGCAGATACAGAATGAGACTCACAATGCTTCTGCATTCAACATCTGATGTTTTTGCAGTCCATCAATTTAATATTTCAAGGGTTTTCCTTTTAAATTTTACCTTGTATTGGAGACCAGCAGAGGGAGGAAGTGGATTATTTTGCATCTAGCACCGGTTTGCATTGACGTTTGTGTGGTGCTGTCTCCATCGAGTCGTTTGGGATGAGACAGACATTGTTTTGGCCTTTGGCAAATAGACTCAACGCGTATGGGAAAGAGGTCTTTGGTTTTCCAGGCAACTGAGGTTTTTGTAGTCATGTCTGTAGTCAGTCCAGTTATTTCCTTCTGTGCGTGAAGAGTTTTTCTTTTTAGAAAAAAACTGACTGAGTGAAATGTGGCAGAATTGCAATGAATGTAAATTATTAATATTTCCAGTTGGATTAAAGCTTTGCTCGACTGGCTTTCAAGATGCCTCCCAAAAGTGACATGCAAGATTCAATTATTATAATTTTTTTTTTTTTTTTTTTTGTAGAGTCTAGTTGCACTCTTTGGAATGTTGAACATTTTCAAATGATCAGGATTGGAATTGGAGTTTGCGAATTCACCCAAAATGGCCGCTTCAACTGAAAATGGCCGACTTCCTGTTTAATTTCGGGCACGCGTCCTTGGAACTTTTTCGTGCGTCCTGTCACGTTAGACAAGTCCACCCACTTTTGTTTTTGGTCTCAGTCAGTGAAGCAATTTTTTTTCCCTTTAACTTTCGTTGGGGAAGCTAATGAATAAGCTATAAGGGCTTGTTCTTGAATCCTCCGAAATACATCAATTGGGTGTTTCAATCACACGTGGTGAGAGCGTTTCATTAGTGTGTATGAGAGCGCCGCGCACGTACAGAATCGTATGAATTATACATGATATACGGATAAAGTGTTTGTCATAGAATTAGAGTCAAGATAATAGGGTGCCACTATGGATGCTTCTTACGCGGCTCATACGCGACGAGCAAAACAAGCGCATGAATGGAAAACCAAACGCGAGGACGTTAACAATGAAAAATGGCTTGGCATGAATATTTAACGCACGGCGGCGAAAAAAAAATAAACAAAAACAAAAACAGCGAGGCGGGCGAGTCCAAACAGTGGATCTGTCGTCGGCGTTTACGTTGCCTGCCAACAAATGTGTTTTCGCCCGCCTAAGCCTTTATTTTGCTAATGCGATCGTCTACATTGAAGCAGGAAGCCGAAGCTATGTCCAACATGACTGCACTTCATTTTGAGTGATAAGGCCTAAAATCAAAGAGCTTTTATGTGCCGAGTTACAGTTACAAAAAATAGAATTCTGGTAGCAGTGACTCAAAGCAGCCGTGTTAGTCCTTCATTATATTCAGAAATGTGTTCCTAAATACATGATACAATGTGCGGGGATAATTGCCGATGTGTAGTTGGCGAGCAAGCCACGCCTGCAATCCGAAAATGCACCTTCCCTTCAGAGGCTGGCGTGGCCGCATTAGCGTGCCTCGTTGTTGCCTATGGGTGAGCACGCCACAATGAGGGTGATGGAAGTCGAAGCAAGGGGGGAGTCCCACTTGACAGCTAGCATGCGGACCAGGGCTTCAGGCTGGGGTGGTGGCTTTGGAGAGCCTCGTTGTCAACCACAAGTGCGCGCATGTCATTGTGAGATGGGGGAGGAGCAGATGGGGAGCCGTTCGATGTGGGCTGGACCCCCACAGCGACCTGCCAGGATATATTCTGACCACTCGAGGCTTGAAAAAGATGCCTGCCGGATGAAGTCGCATCCGTTTTTCCAAGTCGTGGTATCAGATTCATAGTTGGCAGCTGAGCGGGGTGTGGTCTCAGGCGGTTTCGGAGGACACGCCCACATTCATGAGTGTGACCAAAGTTTAGAGGCCTGGCAATTTATCTTCATCCATCTGTCTATTCCAAGCTGTCTGATTATGGAAGAGATCCAACAATTCTCCTCCGAGGGGAAGGCGATGCGTCACACCTTGAACAAGTGGCCATTTGCCGCTTTGCGTTTTGTGGCCAAAAATGTAAATTTGCCACAGAGTTCCGTGGGAGGATCACTTCTCTTACACGCCAAGTGAAATATGCTCATTAAAAATACAGCCACTACTTGCTAGCAATTCCTGCAGCTCCAATGTCACCTGTTTTTTTTCCACCACAAATGTGTTCACTCTTACACACTAAAATACATGAAATGCGTTTCTTAACAAGAAGACAAATTGTCATTGTTGGAAAAGATTTCAGTGGGAATTGAGTCTGGCCGAGTTTTAATTTGGTGCAGTGATGTTTGTCGGAGGACCCTCGCCATTCCATTTCGTGGTCGATGGGGTTGACACATGAGCTGCTGTTCAATTGCCGCTCCCGACTCATATGCGCCGATGAGTTTGTCGAAAGGGGAATATTATCTGATGAGCTATCGATTGAAGTAAATCAAGGAGGCGTTGCTTTAAGGGTAGCCCGTTCCCCAGCGGAGCAATCTGCGCAATGAATATGGAATTATTGGAACGAGGCGCTGAAAAATGACCACGTTGGCTAATAGCTGCCAGAAAGGATGTTTTTGTTGTTGTCATCGTTGTTGTTGTTGAAAAAGCCGTCGTGTTTTTCATCGTGTTTTGTCTGGAGATTTTTGGCTGGCGCAATGCCAATCGTAATGATCATTACACATTTTTTTTGTGTTTGTGGCGCTGGCAAATCAGGCGGCTATATTTTATGTTCACGCAGTCGACTGAAGAGGATCTTTCAATGGAAATGGGCGCGAAGATTGGTCCTTTTTGCACTAATAACAAAACAACAAATCCTTCAACTTTCGATCGTCAACCCTCATTCTTCAATCTAAGTCGAGATCAACCCTAGCGCTAACCTTTGAACTAAAACCTTAACCGCTAGTTCCTAAAGTGACACTGAAAAACTAAGAACTCCACCGGTCCGGCGGATGCACCGCCGCAACCTTGGCGACCCTTCAATCTCAACCTTAATAATCCAAATCGTGACTACCCAAAGCCAAATTTCAAGCGCTTAGCCCCGAAACTTGCCACAAATTCCTCGAAAGCTAACCCCACAGGCTAATCGCCGAATCCAAGCCTTGCTTTGACCCCAAAGCCCTTAACCCCTCTCACGGAACCCGAATCTTAACCACTAAGCCCTCACGAGGACCACGTGGTCTCAGTCCTCGATCCCATTTGTGAGACCGCCACGCCGCCGCCAAACTCACACATCCACTTTCTCTCCTGTGGATTTTGCGCTCGCGTGCACATAAATCCCTGTAATAACGCCATCTTGCGCGGAGCACATCCACTTCAGACGCGGGAGACACTCGGCGCGACTACATTACCGGCTGTTATTGTGTGTCTTTGCGGCCCGCGTGTGTGTATTTATATCGCCGTCGTCCTGGAGATTTCCACTACCTCCCCCAAGCTGTGGCGAAAATGAAACGAGCCGGGATTGTAAAATTCATTCATGATTTGATTTCCATCTCGGCGTGTGCACAATAACGCCGGCGTATCATTGCCATGCAGATGCGCGAGTCAAATGTCATTCGAGAGACTTGTTTAGGCTGACGTGCTCTCTCCCTCAAGCGGCGTCATTTAGTGTGTTTACCGAACGGATCGCTTGCCGCTGATCTATCTGCCGGCTTCACAAAAGAGGGTCGACTCGCCCCGCGCGTTGGATTGAAGAGACCGGCGGGCGCGTGCGAGGCGTCGCACTGACCGTATGACGGATGGTCATGATTGACCTGCAGGATGGATGGCCGATTTGACGAACGACCGCAGGATTTTTGATTTTCTCAAGTCGCCTCGGTTTGGTGTGAGCTAAAAAGATGACAGTGAGACAAGCCGCTTGACGCATTTTGGCTGTGCACGGTCCTCGGGTTCAAATCTTCGTTGGTATCTTTTCGGGATCGAGTTGTGGGGCGGTCTACAAAATAATCCACGTCTCGTTTTTTTTTTCAGCCCTTTACGTAATGCTAAAGATTATCTCTATCATCAACCGATAAAGCTTGCAAGTTGTCATCAGTTTAAATGCGGCTGGCTTAGATACACAGCATGTCATTCTTTTGTTTGATGTTTAGTTTGACGGTACATTTTAGCTGCGTGTTGCAATAAACATCTTGACGTAAGTACTTGGCGACAGCTGGTCATCGTAACGACAAACACCGCAAGACAAAGTGACGGCTACAATCTTGAAAAAAGTTTCGCTACCATATCCTTGCATCACTGAATCAAAAATGTATTCAGCGGAGTAAACAGGAAAGTAGCGACGCTAAAATAGCACAGCGCAGCAACAGGGTCTGCTCATGTTAGCATGCGTGGGGTTTTTGAGCCTCGTAGGACCCGGTAGGCTCAAGGTTCACCTTAAAACCCAAAGAGGTTTGGTTAAAATGTGGATCACGTTCAACCACAGCCACTTTGTCAGCCATTTTGTGTCAAATATACCTTGTACAACTGACTTGGAAAACGTGACAAGGTTCGAAAATGAAAGCCGTCGTCGACCAAGGTTGGACCCATCGTGTCAAAATAATTCTAAATCAATCGCTCTTGAGTACCATTTGTGGGAAAATTGTCCCGAGCCCATTGATGCCAATTTATTTAGGTTTTTTTTTTTTTTTTTTAACATTTGCACCAGATATCATGACACCGCGCGAAGGCGCATCGGAATGTGGCCTGTGGCTGACTCGGGGGTCTTATATCTGCCGCCACCTTGGGCCGTGCATCATCAAAAATCGATGGGGTTCCCTCTCAAGTCTCTTCGGGCCTCCGTCCGTCTTCCTCCACCACAGTCGGTTAATTTGACAAACCGCAGAGCGCGCGCGGAGAGTTTGAGCGCGGCGTTTAGTCAGCGGGAGGCGATGAATCCAAGCAATAAGCAGCCTGACGGGAATAAACCGTGACGGAGGGATGTCTCGGATCAATGTTTGGAAAACACACAAGGGGGAATTGAGAACAAATGGAGAGATTAAATGGGATGCAAAGGTCATGTTTTGTTTTTTGGGTTTTTTTTTTTTTTTTTTTGCTAATGTCCCATTTCAACACGACAGGAGGCACACGGGTGAGCCTGCCAACCGGTTTAAATTATGCATCCGTCGACTTTTGGACGAGATGAATCATGGCATATGGATGTACAATCTGTATTAGGACATGATGTCCCACGCTAGCAACGGCTCCCCTCGCTCCGAGTGATCCAATATGCGGATGCGCCACCTCGGAGCGCCTCGTATTTGTCTTGATATACCCGCAGGTTTGACAAGCAGATGTGAAACGACTTTTGCGGTTGTCAGCAAGTGTTGCGGTGGCAGCTGTGAGCGAGCCTCTCTCCTTTTTGACATCCCCCCGCCCTCAAAAATTCTTTCACCGCCCGATCCACCCAGCACATGACAATTTGGCGTTCAATGGCGAGTTGTCCCGAGGACAAGTTATGCCGAAAATTTAAATCCCTCGCCATCTCGCAGCAACTCTCTGTCGAGTTTGCGTCGTTGACATTTTGGAGCAACAGGAAAAAGTCTCTGAAGCGTCGCTGGACATGACCAAAATGAGCCTAAAATGGCCCTTACAGCCCAGATGAGAGACTTCCTGTCACATTTGCAAACACAACCGTGAATGACATTCAGAAGCCGATTTCGATTGAACGAAATATGGTCATCCTCATTTGACTCTTCTTCTTGCCACCCCCCCACCAGAGCGGTTACGGAGCAAGTTAGCTTGGCACTTAGCATTCCCTCAGCGGTTTCAAACTAGTGAAACTGAAGGCGGCTGGGCATGATGCTCGCATGACAAGGTTAATCCGAGCCCTGGAACCAAAAGTGTGACACTCTCAATCGTTTAAAAAAAAAAAAAAAAAAAAAAAAACAAAAACAATCCATTTGTCATCACCGAATCCAAGCAGGATTTGATTGGTTGCGTGCGCGAGTATTCGATCCGCCGCTCCTCCAAGCCAAAGTGACTCAAGCTGGCCTCTCCAAAAACAACAAGTGGAAGCACTCCGCCGGAGCTCATTAAAACTACCCGAGCCTTCGCTTCCCGCTGCCGCAGCCTGCGGTCACTCCGCTGGCACCTGTAACCTGCACCAGGTGGCAAAAAGCAAAAAAAGAATCCCGATGAAAACACAAAACCTGATTTGGACCGGAGGCCCCTGCTCGGATTTTTAGGACGTGGAATGAAACGAGCGAGGAAGGGACAGGAGGGCGGCGGCGCTGGATATAAAGTCTTGGACTCCAATTAAGGGAGTTTAGTGCGTCCGAGGAAGGGGAGAGGATGGCGAATAAAAGCTTTTAACAAGCATACGCACTCATTCAACTTCCCCGTCTGGAGGAACCCGCTTCCGGGGAAATGATTGAACGGTCACGACGGAATAACTGCTCTTCGGTAATATCTTACAAAAAACAAAAGTGAGTGCCCTCCTCACATTTTTTTGTAACTATTTTATCTTCTAATGGGACAGCCCTGAAGAAAGGAAACCGTGCTACAATATGAAGTTGTGCAGTTTGCATAAAAGTGTAAATTTCCTCTTCAAGTAACGCCACACGCAGACGTCTTAACCGCTGGCAACAAAAGTGAGTCCACCCATGTGGGAAAATGTCCAATGTGGACCCAATTTATTTACGTATTGCACTCGTTACTTAGCATTGAGTTCATAATTATCGAGTCAAATTTGTAAGAGTATTTGCTGACTGGCAACGTCACCCCAAAAAATGGAAACATTACAATTTGTTGATGAATTTCAAAAAGTGTCAGAAGACGTTTTGTGGGGTTGCGCTAATTTAAAAAAAAAAAAAGTCATGGAAACTTTTATCAATCTGATTTTGAAAGTTGTTTTCCAGCCATTAAACAAATTATAACTCATAATTTGTCCAGGAAATAGCTTTAATGACCATCAGACGGCCCCATTGTGCGTCTGCGGTTACGTTGCATAATCATGTTGGCTTTTATACAAAACATAATATTAGCCAAGACTGACTGTTTCAAACATGTCTCACAGTCTATTGAAACTGTCCAGTCATTAAACAAATTATAAATCATAATTTGGCCAGGAAATTGGCTTCAATCACCATCAGACGGCCCACAATGTGCTTCTACGGTGAGGTTATCTAATCCTGTTGGCTATTAGACAAAACGTAATATTAGCCAAAACTGCACCTTTGTTGCTTTTCCCTTTTGTGAGTCGGGCTCATTGAGCAAACGACCAAAAGGGACAAAAAAAAAAATCTTTCCATTCTTCTCCCTGACATCAGAGAAAGCAGTGTGGGGCATTTCGCTCGTTGGCGCCCACCGCTCAGATGCTCTCCAACCTTTTAGCAAAAAGCCGCAAACCACAATTTCATGAATTGAACGGGGCCTAGCTAATCGCACGCAAACCTTCACGTAAAGCCCAACAAAGAGTTAACTCGGGCCTGTTTACCATACGTTCATGCTCCCATATTTTCATTTCAGATTTTATGAACACATGCTACGTCTGCTCGTTACTCGCGCATGCTAGCTCACGTCGCATCTCGCAATGCTCTCAAGTTGTAAATGCGAAAAATGGGCCTTCCCTAATGAAGCAGCATTCCATGTTGTGTTTCGACGGCGATTTTCTCAGGTAATTTGCGAGGCGTGGAGAGGTGAAGAAAACAAAACAAAAAAAAACTACAGCTGATTAATCACCGCCGCAAAGGGGACAAATGAAAGTTGGGACGTGTACAACTAAGGCGTTTGTTTTCTCACCGTGTCCCATTCACTCGAAGCAAACAAAACAGTCCGACACAGTTGGGCCGGACCGGCGCTTGCCCGGAGAATCCTTTGCCATTATCTTCAATTGCACAACAACAACACCACCAAAAAAAAAAAAAAAAAGTCCCTGCTTTGCGGGATTATGGAGGAGCCTGTTAGGGTTTCTCCAAACCGCCCACCCTGGCGTCCGTGCCCGCAACTCGGCGCTCGCTTTCCATTTGTATTCTTTTCCCAGACGAGCTGGCCTGTCGATATCGTCTGAATATATCAATCCACATGACCCGAGGCGGAGTGCTGTGCGGATGGAGCCAAATATCTACAGCGGATCAATGTTTTTTCTTTAGCGGGGGGACTCCACTTGCCACAAAGCTCAGCTCATTTTTTGCACTCCTCGCCATCCGGGCGATGATGATAATTATGATGATGATGATGATGGACATGCACACCCACATTTTGTTGCTTGGTGAAACTTAGCAGACGCTTGCTTTTTGTTCATTTATTTACATAGCTAAAAGATTAAGAAGGGTTTCTTATTTGGCCAGGTCGACGCTTTCAAAAACTGCTGAGTTTTCATGCATGATTAGCCAAAAAAAAAAAAGATTCCTTTGGGGCTCAATTGGATACATACCTAGTATGAGCCTCTGAATTTGCCCAAAATGGCCGCTTGAATCGCGCAATCGCTCAAACTGCTGCTACTATTCATTGGCGCTATTCCTTGGATGAAACAATTTCCTGTCCGTTTATGACGGGGGGACTCCACTTGCCACAAAGCTCAGCTCATTTTTTGCACTCCTCGCCATCCGGGCGATGATGATAATTATGATGATGATGATGATGGACATGCACACCCACATTTTGTTGCTTGGTGAAACTTAGCAGACGCTTGCTTTTTGTTCATTTATTTACCCAGCTAAAAGATTAAGAAGGGTTTCTTATTTGGCCAGGTCGACGCTTACAAAAACTGCCCCCCCGACCCAAAAAAAAAAAAAAAAAGATTCCTTTGGGGCTCAATTGGATACATACCTAGTATGAGCCTCTGAATTTGCCCAAAATGGCCGCTTGAATCGCGCGATCGCTCAACCTGCTGCTACTATTCATTGGCGCTATTACTTGGATGAAACAATTTACTGTCTGTTTATGATTGTGATGATTATCATTTGATTCAGACTGATTAATTTCAGGGGCCAGAGGTTGCCCGCACTTGTTCTGCTGGAAGCATCTGCGACTTCTGTTTTTTTGTCTCAGCTGTCAAGTCTTGGCAAAATCTGCTTTCTGTCTCCCAGCGGCTCCTCGGGCCGCCGCCTTCCAATTATCATACGGCGGCTCAGAAAAAAAAAAAAAAAGTCTGTGAAGCATCTGAGGAGCTTTTGACAGTGAGCTGTTTCGCAAGCTAGCTAACTCTAACCAGGGCACCACCATATCAAATCAGATGAATCACTGCTCACCCTGCCCCCTCCACCTCGGGGTGTGCCAGCACCTTGTGCAGCTTTTGATACCATGACCAGGAGCATAGCTACAGTATGAAAAGTGCAAACGACGCAGCTCTGCTTACCTTTTGGTTTTGACTTTGCCGTCTTATAGCTTGAAAATGGCACCTACTCACCCAGCCAAGCCTTCGAGTCATGGGTGGGGCTTCAAATATTGCCCCGAGAAATGAGTGAAAGTGTTATGCCGGCCAGCGGTTGTAGATGCTCTCGAAGAGTAATGCGGCAATTTTCAACCGGATTGGACCATCGATTGTGATGAACAATTCATCTGTTCATTCTCGTGTTGTTTTCATCAGTATAAAACAAACTACAGTAATTCATCTTTTCAGCTCATTTTCTGCCGCAACGCCGGCCTCAAATTATGCAACCGCTGCTCATTTGTGCGAAATTGTCGCCACTCGCATTAGTGACTAATGAGGAGCTTGAATAAAATAAATAAAGAGAGCAATCATAATTAAAGCTGCAAGCGGTGACAAAGGGGCCCTCGCATTTCATTTTCCGGGCAGCATCCTTGAAACGATCATCAAACGCTGACAACCGTGCTCCACCCACATACATTTAACAGCCCCTGCAAAACTAATTGCGAAAATCGTGGTGGCCCTTTGTCAAGGATGCGTACTTTCAAGCGGGGCTCAGTTCACTCGTAGCAGTAAAGTACGAGCACTCAACTTTGCCCAAATTGCCAAAGTTCTGTTCTGTTCTTGTCCTTGTCACTTTTTCGTGTGTCCCGTTACGATAGACACGGCGACCAAGTTTTGGGTCCATTTTCCAAAGCATCGTCCGGGACGATTGTTTTTCGAGCTTTGAATTCAACCCAAAATGGCCGCCTCAAACCAAAATGGCGGACTCCCCGTTCAATTCCGCGCATGATTCCTTGAGACTTTTTCATGCTTGATTGCTGAAATGACTCCCGAATTTCGTGTCTGACGGTGAAACTGGTGTCAGGGGCTGATTCTATTTATTGATTTATTTTCTTCCTAACTTTCAAGGGGTGTGCGCGACCGAGCTACTAACCCTAATCATTCTGTGGGGACCCGGAAAGCTAAAGGCAGACTTATCCCAGGGCTTGGGGCTAATGACCATCAAGTGAATATACATCTCGGCACCGTCCCGAGCTCTAAATCTGCACCAAAGAGCTTCCCCTCCATCACGGGCGGCGAGCCAGCGGCAGATGATTTAACGGCGTTGTAAAAATGCGGTCCGGGACGGAGGCGGGGAAAGTCGCACCTTCAGCGGTAATTTGTTTCTCCCCGGAGGGCCTCCAACGCCGCTTCCCGGCATGCACCTGCCCGCCGCCGCGCTCGGAATCCGTCATCGGCATGCCGCGCGGCGCCGGCGATGAATGGCGAGCGCCTCATTTATTTGCACGGCTTCTATTATCGTATGCTCTTATTGCTCTCGTCCGCGTTGAATACTGATTCTCTTTTTTACGAGCACTCTGGCTTCTCGCCGTAGAATCGCATGCCACATCCTGCTCACCTTTAATCCTTTATTTACTCGGGAAAAATGGATGCTGTATTTTATTTTATTTCGGGGAGGCTAAATATTTGTGCCGGGGCAAGATTAGTCACTTTTTTTTTTTGATATGGAAGATGGTGCCGTGCAATCAGTAGACTGTCTTGTGTGTAACATGCACGTCAGATATAAAGCTGCCTTTCCTTCAAAAGATATTTTAAAAATATGTTATAATTACTGAAGTATTGCAACATTTCTTTGCGTTGATTTTTATAAATATTTCTTGATTTGAAGTATTTGTAAAATATATTGGTTATTACTCTCTGGAGAACTATGAAAAATGAAAATACATTTCCACTAACTTTTTGGGGATTTTCCCCAAAGTTACTGCAAAACATATTTCTATTAAATTTTTTTTTTTTTAAATGTCAAAATTCTTTGCCGCACAGTCCTACAAGTTCGCCATCATTTATTCATTTTTAACTGTACAAGTGAAATCGTAAAGTTGCTCCGATGACACTTGGACAAAAAAGAATCGCTACAGTTCAGTTGGATTTAACTTTGTTTTGTAATCCTTTGCGTTGATTTTTATAAATATTTCTTGATTTGAAGTATTTGTAAAATATATTGGTTATTACTCTCTGGAGAACTATGAAAAATGAAAATACATTTCCACTAACTTTTTGGGGATTTTCCCCAAAGTTACTGCAAAACATATTTCTATTAAATTTTTTTTTTTTTAAATGTCAAAATTCTTTGCCGCACAGTCCTACAAGTTCGCCATCATTTATTCATTTTTAACTGTACAAGTGAAATCGTAAAGTTGCTCCGATGACACTTGGACAAAAAACAATCGCTACAGTTCAGTTGTATTTCACTTTGTTTCGTAATACCTTTTAATCGAATCAGTTTGCCCCCCGATAATCAAGCGCAGTGTTGCCGTTCTAACGGCGCACAATGTATACAATATATATGATTTTATTTTTTTTTTAATATAAACATTGGTGACACCTTGACGCCTGAGTAGTGTCAGGCCGCAAAGCCGTCAGAGCCGCTTTTTCAAATCCCCGAGCCAGCGACAAGACAGCGTCTCGTTACCTCGGCTTCAATCCGACGAACCCCGAGAGAGGCCGACAGCTCGTCAGGTTGAGTGACAGCGGCGGCGTTGCGTGCGTTCGCGGCGGCGGGCGAGACTTACTTCGGACGGTGTTGATGGATCGACAGGAAGTGGAGATTGCAGGTTTCCTTGCAACGCATAATTCTGTTTTTCTTAATGGTCAGTCAAAACGCAAGTGGGAC
>NW_017808116.1:118809-126130 GCF_001891065.2 Hippocampus comes | reverse complement strand
TTTCTTAATGGTCAGTCAAAAAGAAAGTGGGACGCCAATAAATACACAACAACTTCCTTTTACTTCACATCAAACATTTTAGCTAGCTTACAGCTAACGATCGCTACTAGACACTACCTAGGAAGTCTCTCGCGAATTAACAAACTCACAAACAGATCCAAATGCTACACTGAGCCATTCTTGTTGTTGTTGTTGAAAAGATTTTAGTCAAGAGTCGCCACAAGTGGTGTTAAAAGAGCACCCTGATTCAACCGCTAACGTTTGCCGCTGGCGCTAACCAGAAAGTTGCTTGCATACTAACAAACCAGCAACCTTGAAATTCTATTCAGGAAGTCGCCTTCTAATTAGCAAACGTAAGGACGGGCGAACCCAACGTTAAACAAATTCAGTGCTCGGCAAATTTTTTTCATCAAATGCTATCATTTGAGTCGCGATGGAACCTTTCGCCCCTCCCCATAATCAAAAACGGTCTTTTAACCAGAAGCACTGGAACAAAGTCAGTTTCACTGGGTGGTTCGACCTTGGTGGGAGGTCTGCGCTCGAGTGCCGTTCCACTTTTGGATTGTATTCTGACAATGCTCGTCACTACAAGTCAAAAATTAGATCAACGAGAATATAAAACATGGCGCCAATGTTTTATGGAGTCGGTTTCTTCTAACCTTTGGTCCGGCTGACTGTGCTATGAAGAAATTTTCAAGGTCAATTTGGCCTCCTCAGTGGAAATCCTGCTGCGTTTGATCCTTTTACATGACCGGGAGTGGGCAAGTGGGGGATCCTCAGTGGGCTGCTAACACCCCCTCGCCCCCTTACACTAACTTGCTTAACCGCTGACCTCTCCAGCTGTCTTCGTTCATCCTTCAACCTTGGGCCAATGATGACTGATGCTGAAGGGCGTACTGTAGTTTATCGTCGGGCTGAGATTCTGTTTTTTATGACAAATTGAATATGTTTTTAGATTACTTCTGAAACAATTGTGACTGATGAAGAAACAAACGAATGGAAAATAAAACGGACGGTTGATTTGTTCGAATGAAAATTTTAATCTGTTGGGCCTGGTGAGGCACTGCCCCACTTGGCCTTTTAATGTAAGATGATAACGGTTGCGATTTGCATCTTTTCTTTTTTTTTTTTTTGCGTCAGGAAAAACAAACAAGAAACAGAAACAGACACTTTGCATCAGGGGCCATGTGGGGCAGCGCACAGCAAATCGAATTTTTATTTCAAGCAAGTCAAAAGGCCTGAATAAAAACAATTGTTAGTACGTCAGGATCATTGAATTTTGGCGGTTGCCACACTTCTGGCGCCAAAAAGGCAACGTGCACACTGTAAGAAAAACGGATGCATTTTTATTGTAATATTCCTCTCAGCAATCCACATTCTTAATACTTGCCCACTTCTTTTTTTTTTTTTATGAATATCCTCCCATTTGCAACCTTTTGCCCTGAAAGAATCCTCCCCCAAAAGTTCAAGTCATGTTAATGAATTCCGCATCAGAGCAGATTAGAATCCCCTGTCTTCCCCCCCCAAAAAAACAAAAAAGTGCTTATCGTCTCTTTGTTTATGAAGACTGAATGAAGATGGAGGGGAGGGGGGAACGGGGGCTACTTACTTAGCATTCATAAGGAGCTCGGTCGGCTAAGCGAGATAAGTCTTATCGGTCGACCGTAGCGGGACGTAAGTTAGTCAAACTGTATTCACTGACTTCCCGAGAAATGTTTTGCATTTTAGCTCCGAATTACTGCAGACACTTGTTATCTCCCGCTTCAAAATGTCATATTTTAACCTAATAACTGAAGCTGCCTCGGATATATTAATTTATTCACGTGAGAAGAATGCATTCAATTTTGGGAAGGATTTGAAAAAAGGGGCGGCGGCTACAAGAACACTGTGGGGATTCCTAAATTGACCTTTTTGACCCATTAGGGACACTTTACTTCTTGCTCGTCAGAGTTGTCATACACTATAATTTTTTTTTGTAAATTGTCATTTTGAAGTTCACGATGAAATGAAGACGGATAAGACATAGCTGATGAATCATGGTTTAGTTCCAACTTTGACACATAGGGGGCAGTCCAGTATTTACACTCAGCCCTTTTCCTGATTCACCTTTGCAACAAAGAAGCCCATTTCCAAGATGGCCGCACCTGTGAACTCGGCCTTCACATCTCACAGACGCCGCACTCACACTCGACTCAGAATGTAAGTAGTCTAAATATGAATGAATGTTATATGTCATCAATCATGCAATGTTCATGTCTTTGAAGGTGTTTTGAATGAAATTAAACCAAAGGAAAAACACCATCTCTGGAAAAAACCTGTCCAGAAAAATGTGCAAGATTTGATTGCAGCCATACAATTTACAATGCCCCAAAATATGGTGTCGAGCGCGCAAACCAGAGAATGGCAACATGCTCAATCATTTCACTTAAAACAGATGAGCTGCATGAATCTAAAAATTCAGCTCACTGACAGTTGGTCAAACGTGAACCTTCACGTGGGTTAATTGAGAGGACAAAGATGTCATGGAGGATGGGTCGACTGGTTTGGAACTGTTTGAAAACATGATCGCGTAACTTGATTTTTGACTCGCTGAGCCAAGTCATCCTAATTCGAAAAAATTCTTTGCCGCAAGGGGGAGGGTTGAACTGTATGTACTTTGGAAAATGCAACACAAGGTGAATGAAAGCAGGCCTTTTTTTTATTAGAATGAAAGGAAAGTACATCCTTGAAAACGACAAGCGGCTATGCCGTGTTAGCTGATTCATACTGTATTTAAAAAAAAAAAAAAAAACGAAACAAAACAAGGTTTGCCTTCAGAACAGAGTTGTCTTTGTTCTGGGAAGCAGCAAGATATAAAAGAAAAAAAGAAACGTTTGCCAGGAGAATATAGTCTTTCTTTTTTTCAAGGAGCCCATTTTATTGAAGACAGATTTCTCTAAGAATAAAAGAAATGGAAAAAGTACTCATTTAATGAAAAGTTTTGTTCATTTTTCAGAAAGGAAGTGATTTTTGAAAAAAAAAGTTGTGCCAATATTTTTTTTTTTTATTCAAAACTTACAAAAGAAGTGACTTTTTAAAAAAATTTACTAAGAGTCTGAATCTTATGATAGTAAACTAATAAA
This sequence comes from Hippocampus comes, assembly GCF_001891065.2. NCBI lineage: Eukaryota > Metazoa > Chordata > Actinopteri > Syngnathiformes > Syngnathidae > Hippocampus > Hippocampus comes. The sequence goes on along the minus strand of NW_017808116.1, from coordinate 123,008 downwards.
AGAAAAGTCATCCTTTAATAACCTTTTGCAATGATTTTTTTCCCCCTACATTTTTCCACGTTAAAATAAAATTTTATTTCAGGAAAAAAAGTCCTAGTTTCCTATTAAAAAAAATATCAGATTTTATTTTAAAGGGAGAAGAAATACCTTATCTTACAAGACAATGGTAACATTTTTGAGGGCAAAAGATATATTTTTAAACGTCCCTTGGCGCCTTTGTTTGAGTTGATCCAGGCAGTCTCCAGCGTGCGGCGTGCTCCGAATCTGCGTCCGTGTCTTCCGACGTCGACTCATGTTAGCTCCCCCTAAGCCGATTTAACGGTGACATCCGACGGCGTTCCACTTGTTATTTCTTACTGGCAGGTAGCGCGCATTAGCCGGTTAAAAAAAAAAAAAAAAAAGAGAGCTCACGTGGAAAATAAGGGATTATTTCACCTGCCTGCTGTCCCAAAGGACCACCCGTGCATCCAAATCTGAGAAAAGCCTGTCAGGGGGCTTTTTGAATATGCCTCCACTTCCGAGCGCCCGTGATGCGTGAACCCGGAAAACGTCACGATCCGGTTTCAAAAAAAAAAAGAGTAGTTGAACCATAGCTTTGCCTTTCAAAAGGCCGCTATCTTAAAGCCAGAAGCCAACATGTGGCCGTCGAACGGAACTTTCAGCCATGTTGGTGATTTGAACACAAATGGTCCAGCAGCACATGTAGACTAACAACATAGCGAAACACACAAGTATTCATTCTTCTGCTTGGATGCTTCATTCCGCTCCAACTCCCATTTTGACAACCTCCTCCTCCTCAAACATTTTGACTTTCTTTCTCGTTAAAAAAAAAAATAGACGCTTCGATAAATGCGGCTTTTTGCACGGCCGTTTGGAGACTTGAGAGGAAACCCCCATGTTGGTGTTTTCTCTCATTTCCTGCTGAATTCCAATCAAATCCTTTGTTGTTTCTTGCACTTTCTTCTCATCGACTTTGGACATTTTCCCCAAATGATGTGAGGGATGCAAAATGCTTATTTAGTCGGAAGTGACTGCACTCTACTGATAGACTTGCGCTTGGCTATTTACTGGGACTCATCTGCAGCGTTTGACCTTTCGCGCCGCACGCATGACAATGAGTGAGGACGTTGCACTCGTTTGCAGGTGAGAGGTGAGCCTACAAAATAAAAAAAAGTCGAAAAATGTGCCAAAAACCGTGAAATAATTTTAGAGTATTATTCAATGTCATTATTTGTCAAAGTAGTCTCCATTGAAGAATGCTGTTTTATTCTTGTCGAGTGCCATTTTTTTCCCCTTCTGGAAATACATTTAGAGTATAATTCAATATCATTATTTGTCAAAGTTGTCTGCTTTGAAGAATGCTGTTTTATTATTGTCGAGTGCCATTTTTTTCCCCCTTGTGGAAATACTTTTTTTTTTTCTCCTCTATATTTGGATTTTGTGGCGTCCCGCCAGGCGTCGTCCTCCCGCCGTGCGCCGGCTCTATCCGTTTCTCGCCGCCGCGTCACGGTCTCAAGCGGCGTCAGCCTCAACATCCGGGCGGGTTGCCGAGGGCGCGCATCCATCGCAGGATGAGTCTGCCGGTGCACTTTTAATTTTGACGCCGCGATCATCCTCTCCACTCCCGAATTGACTTTCAGACGGGATGATGCGGCGCCCTTGCCGCTGCCGCCGCCGCCGCCGCCGCAGCCACCGTGTGTTTTTATTTGGAGGAAGTCAGACCGGACGTGAGGACACGCAGATTCTATTAGAGCCTTGCCGTCTATTATTTTCCGGTAACCTTCGCGCCAGCGTCTGTTGGCTGCCCTTCACCAAGATCAGGCCTCTAAGCCTGTTAGCCAGATAATGCAAAAACGATTCCGAATTGTTGCCCGGGAATGCGTTCCAGGCCCACCGGCGAGCGAGAAAACCTTGATAAACCCTGCAAAATAAATAAATAAATACATTGCGGTGATTTTAACCCTTGCTTGACTTGAACAATTTAAAAAAAAAAAATCAAGTCTGGAAAAAGTGTCCCCGAGCCGTCTGGAGGAAATTTAAAAAAAATCAATGAAACATTTCAAAAATGTATATTTGAATCACAGTTTAGGTTCAATTCTTGATTTGAGTTTGCTATAAAGTCATATCGAGACTCGGCACTGTTAGAGTCTGCTCGCAGTGAGGCCAGGTGGGCCTTTTTTGTCTTGATGACCCCCACCGAGGACAAATCACAAAAACTCGGAGTTTGATTTGCTGAGTTGTTGATTGGTCAGATGATTCAAACCCAAGCAAAGCTTTGTGGAAGTCGCATGTTGTTACAGTCCGCTTGCAGTGGGGGCCGCGTGGGGCAGTGACCCACCAACGACATATCACAAACGTTACCGTCTTTTGACTGCTATTTTTTGACCGGTTCGTTGGCCAGCTGTGAGTTGGCTGCAGCCTATTCCCGCTCCCTCTTGACAGTGAGGCGCACTTGCTAACCACGACCCCGCCGTGCTGCCAAAGTGTTTAAAATTCTTCACGTTTGTTCGTGAGAAACCATTCAAATTCCGCTCTTGCCGTTTCAGTTTCGGCCGCGCCGCATTCCAAGTAGCAAACTGTCAGCATGCTCCCGTACGGGAACGCCGCGCAGCACCCCCCCCCCCACCCCCAACAGCGAAGGTCACAAGGTTTTGTTGATATTCCGCAGTTGTGCTCTTTCTTCGAAGGTGGGAGGTTGACGTGGAGGGAGGGGGGTGGTGGAGGGCAAAGCACTTGATGGCACAGTGGGCACTCGAGCTTGAAATGATGTGGCTCCCCGTGCCACGCGGCTCGCCCGCGAGGCCGCCGTAAATCCCGCTGTGTAAATAAAGATCGGCCTCGCTCCGCCACATCTCGAGTCTCGGTGTAAACAATGTCCTCCTCCTCCTCCTACTTCTCACTCTGAGCTTTTAATCTCTCTGTATCCAAGTCATTTCCCATTTGTTCGACAGCGCGTAATGGAAAACTAAAGATGGACGCCGATCTTCCATCTCGCGCCGCCTCCGGCGAGGGCTCGCGGTATCCGTCGTAGGTACACATGGACGCCGGATTTCCCTCCGGCACCGTGGCGACTAAGCGGCACCCATGGCGGGTCTACTTTCCGCCCTGGAGTTTCATGGCTCGCATCAATCAGCCCACTTGAGTTCAGATTTATACTTTGACCATTTTGCACACTGCGATTGATTCATTCAAATCAAACGAGCAGCAATGACACTCACAAAAAAAAAAAAAATCTTCATTCTTCCTAATTGGTGGACATATATTTGTGTGTGTCTCAGATTCAGTTAAGAATCCAGTTCTTATCTTTGAATTTGACCGGTCCGAAAGGATTCTTTACAATGCAAGTCCATGCCCGTGAGTTGCGGGCTTCTTCCAGACTCGGCGCCCCTGCGCAGGAGGTTAATAACTGAAGGAGCACCGCTTGCCATTGATGGATTTTCAGAGGTGGGGAAACGGAAATTACAACTCCACTGATGTGACGCGATCAGAAGGGTCAAATTAGATCCAAATTAGAATGTTGGAAGAGGTTTAGCATATTTGTTGGAAACTGCAGTGTGACCATAAGGAGCATGCGCCGGTCTTGCCGGATGATCCCAACACTCACTAACCATGCAGAGTATTTATATATATGTTCAGTGCAAATGTCTATTTTGTTTTGTTTTTTTTTTTTGTTGCCCTTTCGATAAAGAATTGGCAAAAACAGTTGTCATTTTTGTTCAGTTGAAAGTAACTCATGAAGTAATTTTAGTTACTTTGACAATCAAGTCATGAGGTTTTTTTTTTTTCTTGAAGCGAACAATGGCAACATTGGTCCTAAGTGGGCTCGCTTGCCATGACGGTGATCCGCCATGCTTCACGCAGTTGTCAGAAGTGGGATCCAGAGATGAAGAGAACTTGAGGGATATGTGATTGGAATTGGCCACCAAATCAGTGCGGAGGGCACTTTTCCTGTGCCGTCACGAGTCTGGATGGCTCGCCTTGACAGCAATTTACCACACTGAGAATCTTGTTCGCGGACCCATAAAAGCCAATCATGCTTTATATCTGCATGATTTGTGATAGCGCCCCCCCTCCCCCTCTCCCCCCCGCCATTCCAGTGATGGCCATATGTAAAATATCCTTCTCGTGTTCCAGACAATCATCTTTTATTTCGCTCTGTAATTGCCCTAGCCCCTGCCCCTCCACCCCACAGCTCCAAC